>NC_143047.1:44567500-44630000 GCF_057628025.1 Oncorhynchus mykiss
GTCCACGTCCAACCACAGTCTCAGAGACACCCAGGGACACAGCTTTGACTACAACTAGGACTACAACCAGGACTACAACCAGGACTACAACTAGGACTACAACCAGTACTACAGCTTCTATAACCACCCTTGGTGCACCCACAGAGACAAGCACAAAGCCTGTAACTGTGGAGACAACCGAGCCATCAACAATCAAAGTCCTCTCTCCTGGTGTATCGACTACAGCCGATACCACAGTACCCTCTCTCTCACCGACCTCCACCGTTCACACCGTAACAACAACAATACCACCACCACCAGAACCCACTTCAAAACCCAGCACGGTATCAACCTCACCAGTCACCCCTTTCACTACTCTCAGAACTACACCGTCCACACGCCCGAAGACAACACCACCACTTGTTTTCACGGCAACCACAGAGAAGACCGTTCACGCCTCCCCGACAGAGCTGAGGACATCCACAACTCCAGTTCCTGAGCTACCGACTACCACCGCTGTTCCCATACTGCCAACGACAACAACAATATCAACCGGTCCGACCTCAGAACAGCCGGCGACAACCAAGAAAACGACGAGAGCACCGGTCTCAACGGCAACAGCGGAACCCTTGGCAACGACCCGTATAACCATGACACCGACTGTAGTCACACCTGTGATTGTCATAGACACGGTAACAACATCTCAACTGACAACAACACCTACAGCCTACACTGAAAGGACCTCGTGGTCTGGCGTTGTTTCAGCCACAGAGAGAACTACAGAACACACAACCGCAACCGCACACCTGACCGAAGCTGTGGACTGGAGACTGACCCCTACTACCGGTCCCCCGACCGTACGGACCACAACAACGACCACCAAACCTCCAGACCTTCTGGTAACGACCACAGAGTCCCCCCAGATCACCGTCACCTCTCCTTCCATCTCCACCACAACAGAAGCAGTGGTCCCAACCACAACCACAACCACATTACCTGTATCACCGGTGTCACACACAGAGACCACCACGACCACCTTCACCTCTCCTTCCATCTCGACCACAACAGAAGCAGTGGTGCCAACCACAACCACATTACCTGTATCACCGGTGTCACACACAGAGACCACCACGACCGTGCTAGGTCCACCAGAGGCTGTAGGGACCGTAACGATCCAGCCCCCCACCACACTGAAGACCACGGAGCCTTGGAGGCCCCCCCACAGCGAAACCTCCACCACTCCTTCTAGCCCTGTCTCTAGCACAGAGAGGGTGATCACACCTGAGGTCCCAGTGAAACCTGCGGTCAGTACAGAAGTAGACGTCTCTCCACACCAAGTCATCTCCACTACCACCACTGACTCACTTCACCATGTTGCTTCATCTACAGCGCCAGGCGTCACCACCACAACCTCAGTTACCATGACGACCACTGCCAAAACCACCACAGCTCCGCCCGAGACTTCAACCGCCGCAGTTTCAACCTCCAGGACGGAGAGACCTCCTGCGACACCCGAACCCCCGGCCGTGCCTGGTGTACCTGGGGAACCAGCATTATCTTTCACCACAACGGTCCCCACGACAACTGTCCCACCTTTACCTGGTGTCCTTACGACCACCATCACACCTGTACCTGGTGTCCCAGTGACAACTGTCCCACCTTTACCTGGTGTCCATACGACCACCATCACAACTGTACCTGGTGTCCCAGTGACCACTGTCCCACCTTTACCTGGTGTCCATACAACCACCATCACACCTGTACCTGGTGTCCATACAACCACCATCACACCTGTACCTGGTGTCCCAGTGACCACTGTCCCACCTTTACCTGGTGTCCATACAACCACCATCACACCTGTACCTGGTGTCCATACAACCACCATCACACCTGTACCTGGTGTCCATATGACCACCATCACACCTGTACCTGGTGTCCCAGTGACCACTGTCCCACCTTTACCTGGTGTCCATACGACCACCATCACACCTGTACCTGGTGTCCCAGTGACCACTGCCATCAGCCCAGTGACCATCAGACCGCTAACAGAGACTACTAGCGTTCCTCCCGATACAGGAAGGGTGGAAGTATTGTCTACTACTTCCACAACAACTACACAAGAACCAACTTCTTCCTGGTCTGGTCCAGTAACCACAACCAGCTCTTCCACCTCCACCACGTCAGTCCCCAGACCCACTAGCCACCCAGAGAGAGTCACTACCAGAGTGGTTCCTACTTCTAAAGTGGTCTCCAAGACCACCCACAGACCAATGACAACAACACGCAGGACAACAACAGGCAGGGTTCCCATGACGACGTCCAGAACTGCCACAACGTTGAGGTCCACCGCCAGACCGAGCACTGTTAGGGCAACTGTAGATACAAGAACTCTGGGAGTTCCAGGGGTTCCGACAGCGACGACCAGACCCGGTCCCCCTACGGTCGCTCCTCCTAGCCTGGTCACAGCTACCGTCTCAGAGGTTGTTCCAACCATGACCGTTCGTACCACGACCAAACCAGTCACCACTGCCAGAACCACAGAATCTACCGCCGTCCCCACAGGACCCACTGGCACGACCACATCCGCTTCTGTTTCCGTTCCCAGCCTGACCACGGTCACAGAATCTACCGCCGTCCCCACAGGACCCACAGGAGCGACCACAGAACCATCCACATCCACCACTACTACACCAGAAGGAATAGTACCATCCACCACTAGAGAGACAGGGGATACTCCAGCATTCACAGAGAGCACAACCAGAATGACTCCTTCTACAGAGGTCGCAGCCACTCCAGGGGTCACACCAAAGGTCACGCCAAAGGTCACACCAGATGTGACAGCAGCTCCCTCAGTCCCCGCCTTGCCCCCCACGGCCACCCCGACCTCCACCCCAGAGCCAGAGAGGGTGGACGGAGTAGACACCACTGCACCAAAGACTCCATCGCCGTCACCTGTGTCTCCGTACACCACATCAGAGACAACCGCGTCACCATCGGTAGTATCGCCATATACCACGACAGAGCGTGTTGGAACTACGGCAGAGGTTACTACATCCATGGCAGTGTCCTCAACTAGGATGTGCACTGTGAGTAGACCAAGTCCTCTCTCCTTTCCTCTCTTCTCCATGTAGGCTCAATGGGGCTCAATGGTGCTCAATGTAGGCTCCATGGGGCTCAATGTAGGCTCCATGGGGCTCAATGTAGGCTCCATGGGGCTCAATGTAGGCTCCCTGTGGTTCAATGTAGGCTCCATGGGGCTCAATGAAGGCTCCATGGGGCTCAATGTAGGCTCCATGGGGCTCAATGTAGGCTCCATGGGGCTCCATGTAGGCTCCATGGGGCTCAATGTAGACTCCATGGGGCTCAATGTAGGCTCCCTGAGGCTCAATGTAGGCTCCATGGGGCTCAATGTAGGCTCCATGGGACTCCTGAGTGGCGCAGCGGTCTAAGGCACTGCATCTGAGTGCTTGAGGCGTCACTACAGACCCTGGTTACGAATCCAAGCTGTATCACAACCGGCAATGATTGGGATTCCCATAGGGCGGTGCACAATTGTCCCAGCGTCATCCAGGTTATTGTTTGGCTGGTGTAGGCCGTCATTGTAAATAAGAATTTGTTGTTAACTGACTTGCCTCGTTAAATCAATACATATGTATATATATATATATATATAATATTTGTTACTATCTGAAAAGTCCAGGCCTCTCTGTAGGCCCAGTCGTCTCAGCCTGTTACCTTATTTACTAACGCTCTGCAGTCTTCTAGCTACTTGTTCGTACGTGGTTTCTCTCATCAATGGTTTCTCTCATCAATGGTTTCTCTCATCAATGGTTTCATCTCATCAATGGTTTCTCTCATCAATGGTTTCTCTCATCAATGGTATCTCTCATCAATGGTTTCATCTAATCTTTGTTTTCAATTAGGAAACTCTACAACACATGTTGTTCAATCTGTTCAGGTAGTAACTGTTGTTCTTCCCTGTCTCAGCCTCCCTATTCAGAGATCATAGATGAGTGTACCAAGTTCCTCTGTGTGAGCGGCCAGCTGGTCCGATTCAACATGTCCCAGAACTGTCTGTATAACTCCACCCCTCCTAACTGCGGCCTGCTCGGCTTCGCCATCCTGGTCAACGGGGACAAGTGCTGCCCGCAGTGGGACTGCCCATGTGAGGACAACTGCTAGGCGACACACGTTCACAGTAGTAGACACGCACTCCAATGGAGGCTGGTGGGATGAGCTATAGGAGGATGGGCTCATTGTAATGGCTGGAATGGAATAAAAAGGAAGGGAGTCAAACAGGTTGTTTCCATATGCTTGATGTGCTTGATAACTTTCAATTTATTTCACTCCAACCATTAAAATGAGCCCGTCCTCCTATTGCTCCCCCCACCAGCCTCCACTGACGCACACACACACACACACACCCTCCCCGTCAGGCGTTTCTCAGTCATAATGTCCTGTTTCTTGCCGGTGTTGTCCTGTCTCCTTCAGGTCGCTGCTCAGTGTTCCCCGACCTGAACGTGATCACGTTTGATGGTAACAGCGTGGCCATCTACAAGGCTACCTCCTACATTGTGACCCAGCTGCCCAGCGAGACCGTCAGCATCGTGGTCCAGGAATGCCCCGCTGACTCAGACACGGTGAGGATGAGGGTACATTAGGTCATTGTAACGCTTGTGCCCCCAAAATGGCTGCCTCAGCGAAAGTGAGGCCATGAAGCTATAGAATTTACAGTAGGTAACTGTAACGCCGGTTTCCCCAAAATGGCCGCTTCAGACACAGTGAGGCCCTATACTGTAGCTACAGTACCTTTGCAGAAAGTATTTCAGTGGCGATAATCAATAAATATGGTGATAAAGGACATCCTTGTCTTACACCCCTATATAATGTAAAATTCTCAGGAAATTATCATTATTCATTCACATGTCGAGTAGTTGTATATGACTTTAATCCCTTTTATTCGAGATTCTTAGCCTTTGTAAATAAAATAAAAAAGTATATTTAATATTTATTTTTCTGTTTCCATCCGAAGCTGCTGTGGAATTTCACCAACCTGTGTCTAGTGGTTTTGAACATTACCCACAAGTCCAACCACCTGGTCATCAACAGACTGCAGAGGAGGGTCAGTCTGTTCCTTCGTCTCTTCTTCATCTCTACTTATCTCTTCTTAATCTCTTCCTATCACTTCTTCATATCTTTCTATCTCTTCTTCATCTCTTCCTATCTCTTCTTCATCTCTCCCTATCTCCTCTTCATCTCTTCCTATCGCTTCTTCATCTCTTCTTCATTTCTTCCTCATCTCTTCCTATCTCTTCTTCATTTCTTACTCATCTCTTTTTCATCTCTTCCTATCTCTTCTTCATCTCGTATTCATCTCTTCCTATCGCCTCTTAATTTCTTCCTATCGCTCCTTCATCTCTTCCTATCTCTTCTTCAGCTCTTCTTCATTTCTTCCTCATCTCTTCCTATCTCTTCTTCATCTCTTCTTTATCTCTTCTTCATCTCTTCCTATCTCTTCATCTCTTCCTATCTCTTCTTCACCTCTTCCCATCTCTTCTTCATATCTTCTTCATCTCTTCATATCTCTTCTTCATCTCTTCCTATCTCTTTTTAATCTCTTCCCATCTCTTCTTCATCTCTTCCTATCTCTTCCTAATCTCTTCCTATCTCTTCTTCATCTCTTCTTCATCTCTTCCTATCTCTTCCTATCTCTTCTTCATCTCTTCCTATCTCTTCTTCATCTCTTCCTAACTCTTCTTCATCTCTTCCTATGTCTGCTTCATCTCTTCCTAACTCTTCTTCATCTCTTCCTAATCTCTTCTTCATCTCTTCTTCATCTCTTCCTATCTCTTCCTATTTCTTCCTCATCTCTTCCTAATTTCTTCTTCATCTCTTCTTCATCTCCTCCTATCTCTTCTTCATCTCTTCCTATCTCTCCTTCATCTCTTCCTATCTCTTCTTCATCTCTTCCTATCTCTTCTTCATCTTTCCCATCTCTCTCGGTCTAACTAGCCCTTTATTCACCAATTTAACTACGGACAGAATCAAAGTCAAGGTCAAGTAGAAAGAGTTGATCCTAGACATAAAAAGGGATGAGATGTTAATGAACTTGCCACACACAGTAGTGTTCGTAGGCCTATCTATATTAGACAATACAGTACCCCTCAACATATAGGATTTTGACACCTCTTTTCTCTTTGTCAGCTGTATGTGAACTCGAGGTACGCCAAGCCGAGGTTCAAGAAGTTTGGCTTTGAGATCCTGGACACCGGCAACATGTATCTGATCCGTACGCCAGCGGGCCTGAAGCTGCAGTGGTTCCACAGCACGGGCATGTTGGTCATCGAGACAGAGAGCTACAACAGCAAACTGCCCACCATGGGCCTCTGTGGTATGTTGTGTAGTTAGAACTTATGAGGACGTTGGTATGTGGTCTACCAGGACACTGTCATGTGGCACCAGGACACTGGTATGTGGTTACCAGGACACTGTCATGTGGCACCAGGACACTGGTATGTGGTTTACCAGGACACTGGTATGTAGTTTACCAGGACACTGTCATGTAGTTTACCAGGACACTGTCATATGGTTTACCAGGACACTGGTATATGGTTTACCAGGACACTGGCATGCGGCTTACCAGGACACTGTCATATGGTTTACCAGGACACTGGTATATGGTTTACCAGGACACTGGCATGTGGCTTACCAGGACATTGTCATGTGGCACCAGGACACTGTCATGTGGCTTACCAGGACACTGGCATGTGGCTTACCAGGACATTGTCATGTGGCACCAGGACACTGGTATATGGTTTACCAGGACACTGATATCTGGTTTACCAGGACACTGTCATGTGGCACCAGGACACTGTCATGTGGTTTACCAGGACACTGGTATGTGGTTTACCAGGACACTGGTATGTGGTTTACCAGGACACTGGTATGTGGTTTACCAGGACACTGGTATGTAGTTTACCAGGACACTGGTATGTAGTTTACCAGGACACTGATATCTGGTTTACCAGGACACTGGTATGTGGTTTACCAGGACACTGGTATGTGGCTTACCAGGATGCTGGTATATAGTTTACCAGGACAATGCCATTTGGTTTACCAGGACACTGGCATCCATTTGAAGTGGAGTGGTATGGAGGCTGGTTGTAGTGTGCTTCCCAAGTGGTACCCTATGCCCTATTTATACCACTCCTTTTGCCCCGGCCATGGGGTCAAAGGTAGTGCACTAGGGATAGGGTGCCATTTGGGACGTACCATAGGACCTCACCTGCTATAGCCATTCAGATTGAGTTGGGGCCATAGATTGAGAAGGGGCCATAGATTGAGAAGGGGCCATAGATTGAGAAGGAGCCATAGATAGAGAAGGGGCCATAGATTAAGAAGGGGCCATAGATTGAGAAGGAGCCATAGACTGAGAAGGAGCCATAGATTGAGAAGGAGCCATAGACATCGATTGAGTAGGGGCCATATATTGAGTAGGGCCCATAGATTGAGTAGTGGCCATAGATTCAGTAGGGGCCATAGATTCAGTAGGGGCCATAGATTGAGTAGGGACCATAGATTGAGTAGGGCGCCATAGATTGAGTAGGGGCCATAGATTGAGTAGGGGCCATAGATTGAGAAGGAGGCATAGATTGAGAAAGTGCCATAGATGGAGTAAGTGCCATAGATTGAGTAGGAGCCATAGATTGAGTAGGGGTCATAGATTGAGAAGGGGCCATAGATTGAGTAGGAGCCATAGATTGAGTAGGGGCCATAGATTGAGAAGGAGTCATAGATTGAGAAGCAGTCATAGATTGAGAAGGGGCCATAGATTGAGAAGGAGCCATAGATTGAGTAGGGGCCATAGATTGAGAAGGAGGCATAGATAGAGTAAGGGCCATAGATTGAGTAGGGGCCATAGATTGAGAAGGGGCCATAGATTGAGTAGGGACCATAGATTGAGTAGGGGCCATGGATTGAGTAGGGGCCATAGATTGAGAAGGAGCCATAGATTGAGTAAGGGCCATAGATTCAGTAGTGGCCATAGATTGAGTAGGGATCATAGATTGAGAAGGGGCCATAGATTGAGAAGGAGCCATAGATTGAGTAGGGGCCATAGATTGAGAAGGAGGCATAGATAGAGTAAGGGCCATAGATTGAGTAGGGGCCATAGATTGAGAAGGGGCCATAGATTGAGAAGGGGCCATATATTGAGTAGGGACCATAGATTGTGTAGGGGCCATAGATTGAGTAGGGGCCATAGATTGAGTAGGAGCCATAGATTGAGTAGGGGTCATAGATTGAGAAGGGGCCATAGATTGAGTAGGAGCCATAGATTGAGTAGGGGCCATAGATTGAGAAGGAGTCATAGATTGAGAAGCAGTCATAGATTGAGAAGGGGCCATAGATTGAGAAGGAGCCATAGATTGAGTAGGGGCCATAGATTGAGAAGGAGGCATAGATAGAGTAAGGGCCATAGATTGAGTAGGGGCCATAGATTGAGAAGGGGCCATATATTGAGTAGGGACCATAGATTGTGTAGGGGCCATAGATTGAGTAGGGGCCATAGATTGAGAAGGAGCCATAGATTGAGTAAGGGCCATAGATTCAGTAGTGGCCATAGATTGAGTAGGGATCATAGATTAAGTAGGGGCCACAGATTGAGTAGGGGCCACAGATTGAGTAGGTGCCACAGATTGAGTAGGGGCCACAGATTGAGTAGGTGCCACAGATTGAGTAGGGGCCACAGATTGTGTAGGGGCCACAGATTGAGTAGGGGCCATAGATTAAGTAGGAGCCATAGATTGAGTAGGGGCCATAGATTGAGAAGGAGTCATAGATTGAGAAGCAGTCATAGATTGAGAAGGGGCCATAGATTGAGAAGGAGCCATAGATTGAGTAGGGGCCATAGATTGAGAAGGAGGCATAGATAGAGTAAGGGCCATAGATTGAGTAGGGGCCATAGATTGAGAAGGGGCCATAGATTGAGTAGGGACCATAGATTGAGTAGGGGCCATAGATTGAGTAGGGGCCATAGATTGAGAAGGAGCCATAGATTGAGTAAGGGCCATAGATTCAGTAGTGGCCATAGATTGAGTAGGGATCATAGATTGAGTAGGGGCCACAGATTGAGTAGGGGCCACAGATTGAGTAGGTGCCACAGATTGAGTAGGGGCCACAGATTGTGTAGGGGCCACAGATTGAGTAGGGGCCACAGATTGAGTAGGGGCCATAGATTAAGGGCCACATATTGAGTAGGGTCCCTGAGATGTTGTGTATGTTTCGTAGGTGAACGTGCCATTCCTGAAATAATAACGCTGTTTCATCTTCTGGCTCCCCGCTCACTATCCCTCCCTTCTTGTATTCTGGCCATGGCCTTGCCCCCCGACGCATGCTCTCTCTCACTCTTTCTCTCTCGCCTCTCCCCCTCTGTTCCCCTCTTCCAATCACCTCTCTCTCTCTCTCTCTCTCTCTCTCTCTCTTTGTCTCTCTCTTTGTCTATCTCTTTGTCTCTCTCTTTGTCTCTCTCTCTCTCTCGTGACTCTCTCTCTCTCTCTCTCTCTCTCTCTCTCTCTCTCTCTCTCTCTCTCTCTCTCTCTCTTTGTCTCTCTCTCTCGTGACTCTCTCTCTCTCTCTCTCTCTCTCTCTCTCTCCTTGTGTCTCTCCCTACTCCCCCCTCAGGCTGCTGTGATGGTAACCCGGCCAACGACCTGATGCTGTCGAATGGGACGACAGTCGGAGAGAGCGAGGACCCGGCGGTGTTCATCGACAGCTGGCAGGTCCCCAACACCACTAGTTACATCAGCCACAGCCGGCGCAGAGAAGTCAACTGTTCCACCAGCGACTGTTCCCAGTGTATGACCATGCTGCGAAACACCTCCTTCAGCCCCTGCCATGCTTTTGTAGGTTCCCTGCTTCCTCTCTCTCTCTCCCTCGTCGTACAGTACCCTCCCATCCCAATACAGCACTGTAGATGTGTTTTAACATACAGACAGACGATTCTGTACAGTACCCTCCCATCCCAATACAGTACTGTAGATGTGTTGAAGACATAAGACAGACGATTCTGTACAGTACCCTCCCATCCCAATACAGTACTGTAGATGTGTTTTAACATACAGACAGACGATTCTGTACAGTACCCTCCCATCCCAATACAGTACTGTAGATGTGTTTTAACATACAGACAGACGATTCTGTACAGTACCCTCCCATCCCAATACAGTACTGTAGATGTGTTGAAGACATAAGACAGACGATTCTGTACAGTACCCTCCCATCCCAATACAGCACTATAGATGTGTTTAAACATACAGACAGACGATTCTGTACAGTACCCTCCCATCCCAATACAGTACTGTAGATGTGTTGAAGACATAAGACAGACGATTCTGTACAGTACCCTCCCATCCCAATACAGTACTGTAGATGTGTTGAAGACATAAGACAGACGATTGAAGAAAACGTTGTTGTATTTCTTGTGATGTACCGCAGGTTCCTCCCAGTACGTTCTGTGAGGTGTGGGTACGTGACGCAGAGTACGTCAACAACCCCTGTGTAGCGCTGGCTGCCTACGTGGCATCTTGTCACAAGTTCAACGTCTGCATGGAGTGGAGGAGCCCAGACTACTGTCGTAAGGACTGGCTTTATTCTGCTGCACTGGCTGTTTAACATGGCTTCCAAAGCACAGTCAGACACATGAAGCCTTACACATTACACTATACTGTTATAACATCAGTCAATACACTATAATGTTATAACATCAGTCAATACACTATAATGTTATAACATCAGTCAATACACTATAATGTTATAACATCAGTCAATACACTATAATGTTATAACATCAGTCATTAGACGTTTAATACATAGGCAAGTCAGTTAAGAACAAATTATTATTTACAATGACAGCCTACCGGGGGTTAACTGCCTTGTTCAGGGGCAGAACGGCAGATTTTTTATCTTGTCAGCTCGGGGATTCGAACGAGCAACCTTTCGGTTACTGGCCCAATGCTCTAACCACCTGCCGCCCCACTCACAGTATAATGTTTTAATGTCAGTCAACACACTCACAGTATAATGTTTTAATGTCAGTCAACACACTCACAGTTTAATGTTTCCATGTCAGTCAACACACTCACAGTATAATGTTTCCCTGTCAGTCAACACACTCACAGTATAATGTTTCCATATCAGTCAACACACTCACAGTATAATGTTTTAATGTCAGTCAACACACTCACAGTATAATGTTTTAATGTCAGTCAACACACTCACAGTTTAATGTTTCCATGTCAGTCAACACACTCACAGTTTAATGTTTCCATGACAGTCAACACACTCACAGTATTATAATGTTTCCATGTCAGTCAACACACTCACAGTATAATGTTTTAATGTCAGTCAACACACTCACAGTATAATGTTTTAATGTCAGTCAACACACTCACAGTATAATGTTTCCATGTCAGTCAACACACTCACGGTATAATGTTTTCATGTCAGTCAACACACTCACAGTATAATGTTTTAATGTCAGTCAACACACTCACAGTATAATGTTTCCATGTCAGTCAACACACTCACGGTATAATGTTTTCATGTCAGTCAACACACTCACAGTATAATGTTTTAATGTCAGTCAACACACTCACAGTATAATGTTTCCATGTCAGTCAACACACTCACGGTATAATGTTTTCATGTCAGTCAACACACTCACAGTATAATGTTTTAATGTCAGTCAACACACTCACAGTATAATGTTTCCATGTCAGTCAACACACTCACAGTATAATGTTTTCATGTCAGTCAACACACTCACAGTTTAATGTTTCCATGTCAGTCAACGCACTCACTGTATAATGTTTTCATGTCAGTCAACACACTCACGGTATAATGTTTTCATGTCAGCCAACACACTCACAGTATAATGTTTTCATGTCAGTCAACACACTCACAGTTTAGTGTTTCCATGTCAGTCAACACACTCACAGTATAATGTTTTAATGTCAGTCAACACACTCACAGTATAATGTTTCCATGTCAGTCAACACACTCACAGTTTAATGTTTCCATGTCAGTCAACACACTCACAGTATAATGTTTCCATGTCAGTCAACACACTCACAGTATAATGTTTCCATGTCAGTCAACACACTCACAGTATAATGTGTTAATGTCAGTCAACACACTCACAGTTTAATGTTTCCATGTCAGTCAACACACTCACAGTATAATGTTTCCATGTCAGTCAACACACTCACAGTATAATGTTTTATTGTCAGTCAACACACTCACAGTATAATGTTTTAATGTCAGTCAACACACTCACAGTATAATGTTTTAATGTCAGTCAACACACTCACAGTATAATGTTTTAATGTCAGTCAACACACTCACAGTATAATGTTTTAATGTCAGTCAACACACCCACAGTTTAATGTTTTCATGTCAGTCAACACCCTCACAGTATAATGTTTTAATGTCAGTCAACACACTCACAGTATAATGTTTTAATGTCAGTCAACACACTCACAGTATAATGTTTCCCTGTCAGTCAACACACACACAGTATAATGTTTTAATGTCAGTCAACACACTCACAGTATAATGTTTCCCTGTCAGTCAATGTCATTGTGTAAAGCAAAAGACAAAGTTCTGCATCATGGACGTAAGAATATTGAATGAAGCTCTGTCGCCTGTCGTGGTTCTGATAATGTTTATGAACAGTTTAAAACAGTGTCTGTCTCACCTCTCTCCTTTCCCAGCCTTCATGTGTCCAGACCGACTGCGTTACCAGGCCTGTCTGCCTACCTGTACGGCCCAGTCCTGCTCCAACCACGACTTTGACCACGACCCTGAGCAGTGTACAGGCCTGACAGAGGGATGTGTTTGTCCTGAGGGCACTCTGCTCCATCGACCCTACTCTGCCCTCTGCATCCCCCCTGAGAAGTGTGGTGAGCCTTCACTGATCAACCCTCCGCCATCACACACACAATCAAATGAACACTGGTCAACATTCATATGATACAAAACACCCGGTCTGGTCTGGTCTGGTCTAGTCTAGTCTAGTCTAGTCTATTCTAGTCTGGTCTGGTCCGGTCCGGTCTAGTCTAGTCTAGTCTAGTCTAGTCTGGTTCCGGTCCAGTCTAGTCTAGTCTAGTCTGGTCTGGTCTGGTCCGGTCCAGTCTAGTCTGGTCTAGTCCGGTCTTTAGTGGAATACACTTACTGTAAGTCACACTGAGTAAGAACATCTGAGTAATGCATCTTACACTTCAGTACATGTTTTATCTGTGTGTGTGTCCCAGCCTGTACGGACAGTTCGGGTGTACCCCGTGCTCCTGGCGAGGTGTGGAAGGCATCTAAAGATGGCTGCTGTATGTATCGCTGTGACAACGACAGTATCGTTCCCGTGGAGTATAACTGCTCTGCCGTGTCTCAGCCGCTCTGCCGCAGGGCCGGGGAAGTGGTCATCGGTCTGGCAGACGACACCTCCTGCTGCCCACAGAAAGCTTGCGGTAAGAAACTGGCACATTACTACAGTACACGGGGAAAATTCAAGTTAGGTTAACCTAAAACTTAGTGGGTTAAACCAAATAACTTAAACCAGTGGTGGAAAATGTACTCGATTGAAATACTTGAGTAAAAGTAAAGATACCTTAATAGTATTTTAAAAAAAGTCCCCTAGTAAAATACTACCTGAGTAAAAGTCTAAAAGTATTTGGTTTTAAATATACTTAAATATCAAAAGTAAATGTAGTTGCTAAAATATGCTTAAGTATCAAGAGTAAAAGTATGAATAATTAAAAATTCCTTATATTAAGCAAACCAGACGGCACAATTTGAATGTTTATTTTGTTATTTGACGAATAGCCAGGGTTTACACTCCGACCCTCAGACATCATCTCCGACCCTCAGACATCATCTCCGATCCTCAGACATCATCTCCGACCCTTAGACATCATCTCCGTCCCTCAGACATCATCTCCGACCCTCAGACATCATCTCCGACCCTCAGACATCATATCCGACCCTCAGACATCATCTCCGTCCCTCAGACATCATCTCCGATCCTCAGACATCATCTCCGACCCTTAGACATCATCTCCGACCCTCAGACATCATCTCCGACCCTCAGACATCATCTCCGACCCTCAGACATCATATCCGACCCTCAGACATCATCTCCGTCCCTCAGACATCATCTCCGATCCTCAGACATCATCTCCGTCCCTCGGACATCATCTCCGACCCTCGGACATCATCTCCGACCCTCAGACATCATCTCCGACCCTCAGACATCATCTCCGACCCTCAGACATCATCTCCGACCCTCAGACATCATCTCCGTCCCTCAGACATCATCTCCGACCCTCTGACATCATCTCCGACCCTCAGACATCATCTCCGACCCTCAGACATAATCTCCGTCCCTCAGACATCATCTCCGATCCTCAGACATCATCTCCGACCCTCAGACATCATCTCCGTCCCTCAGACATCATCTCCGACCCTCAGACATCATCTCCGTCCCTCAGACATCATCTCCGATCCTCAGACATCATCTCCGTCCCTCGGACATCATCTCCGACCCTCGGACATCATCTCCGACCCTCGGACATCATCTCCGACCCTCAGACATCATCTCCGACCCTCTGACATCATCTCCGACCCTCAGACATCATCTCCGACCCTCAGACATCATCTCCGATCCTCAGACATCATCTCCGACCCTCAGACATCATCTCCGTCCCTCAGACATCATCTCCGACCCTCAGACATCATCTCCGTCCCTCAGACATCATCTCCGATCCTCAGACATCATCTCCGTCCCTCGGACATCATCTCCGACCCTCGGACATCATCTCCGACCCTCAGACATCATCTCCGACCCTCAGACATCATCTCCGATCCTCAGACATCATCTCCGACCCTCAGACATCATCTCCGTCCCTCAGACATCATCTCCGACCCTCAGACATCATCTCCGATCCTCAGACATCATCTCCGACCCTCAGACATCATCTCCGTCCCTCAGACATCATCTCCGACCCTCAGACATCATCTCCGTCCCTCAGACATCATCTCCGACCCTCAGACATCATCTCCGTCCCTCGGACATCATCTCCGACCCTCGGACATCATCTGCGACCCTCGGACATCATCTCCGACCCTCGGACATCATCTCCGACCCTCGGACATCATCTCCGACCCTCAGACATCATCTCCGACCCTCAGACATCATCTCCGTCCCTCAGACATCATCTCCGACCCTCAGACATCATCTCCGACCCTCAGACATCATCTCCGACCCTCAGACATCATCTCCGACCCTCTGACATCATCTCCGACCCTCAGACATCATCTCCAACCCTCAGACATCATCTCCGTCCCTCAGACATCATCTCCGACCCTCTGACATCATCTCCGACCCTCAGACATCATCTCCGACCCTCAGACATCATCTCCGACCCTCAGACATCATCTCCGACCCTCAGACATCATCTCCGACCCTCAGACATCATTTAAAAACAAAGCATTTGTGTTTATTGAGTCCCTCAGATCAGAGGCAGTAGGGATGACCTTGATAAGTGTGCGAATTGGACCATTTTCTGCCCTGCTAAGCATTCAAAACATAACGTATTATTTTGGATGTCGGGGAAAATGTATGGAGTAAAAAAGTACATCATTTTCCATAGGAAAGTATTTTTTATTTATTTAACCAGGCAAGTCAGTTAAGAACAAATTCTCATTTACAATGACGGCCTACACCGGCCAAACCTGGGTCAAACCTGGGCCAAACCTGGGTCAAACCTGGGCCAAACCTGGGTCAAACCTGGGTCAAACCTGGGCCAAACCTGGGTCAAACCTGGGTCAAACCTGGGCCAAACCTGGGTCAAACCTGGGTCAAACCTGGGTCAAACCTGGGCCAAACCTGGGTCAAACCTGGGCCAAACCTGGGTCAAACCTGGTTCAATTGCACGCCGTCCTATGGGACTCCCAATTACGGCCGGTTGTGATACAGCCTGGATTCAAACCGGGGTGTATGTAATGAGATGCAGTGCCTCAGACTGCTCCCCCACTCAGGAGCCCAAGTAAAAGTTGTCAAAAATATGAATAATAAAACAAAGTACAGATAACCCCAAAAAACTACTTAAGTAGTACTTCAAAGTATTTTTTACTTAAGTACTTTACACCAAAGACTTGAACCAACTTAGCAAAGTCAGCTGCTGTCCTATGAAAGCCAACTGTAACACTCTGTCACAAGTGGACCACTACTCAAAAAGAATGAATCCGATGGCCCTGAAAACAACTGTGAAGGAACTTTAAAGAGTTGAGAGCTCAACTCAATGTCAACGGGAACTTGAGTTCCACTTTAACAATTTAGGAACGATGTTTAGGCGGCCATTATGTATTGTGATTGGTTTGTATTGATCTGATGGTGTCTGTCTGTCTGTCTGTCTGTCTCTCTGTCTCTCTGTCTCTCTGTCTCTCTGTCCGTCATCCAGTTTGTAACCAAACCCTGTGTGACATCTTCCCCCCGGAGTGTCAGTATGGAGAGAAGCTGGTGTCTTACTTCAGAGAGGACTCCTGCTGTCCAGACTACGTCTGTGGTGAGGGGGCCTCTCTTCTGTATAATCACCACCACTAGGCCATATGATGATACTAAGCTATATTATGATAATGATGATTCCAGGCTATATTATGATACCAGGCTATATGATGATACCAGGCTACATGATGATACCAGGCTATATGATGATACTATTATATATGATGATACAATTATATATGATGATACTAGGATATATGATGATAACAGGCTACATGATGATACCAGGCTATATGATTATACTAGGATATATGATGATACTAGACTATATTATAGATACAATTATATATGCTGATACTATTCTATATGCTGATTCCAGGCTATATGATGATACTAGACTATATGATGATACTAGGATATATGATGATACTATGCTATATGATGATACTAGGCTATATGATGATACTAGGATATATAATGATACTATGCTATATGATGATACTAGGATATATGATGATATCAGACTATATGATGATATCAGACTATATGATGATACCAGGCTATGTGATGATACTATTCTATATGATGATAACAGGCTACATGATGATACCAGGCTACATGATGATACTAGGTTATATGATGATACTAGACTATATAATGATACAATTATATGTGATGATACTATTCTATATGATGATACTAGGATATATGATGATACTTTGCTATATGATGATACTAGGATATATGCTGATACTATTCTATATGCTGATTCCAGGCTATATGATGATACTAGGCTATATGATGATACTAGGCTATGTGATGATACTATTCTATATGATGGTACCAGACTATATGATGATACTATTCTATATGATAATACCAAGCTATATGATGATACTATTCTATATGATGATACTAGGCTATATGATGATACTATTCTATATGATAATACCACACTATATGATGATACTATTCTATATGATAATACCACACTATATGATGATACTATTCTATATGATAATACCACACTATATGATGATACTATTCTATATGATAATACCACACTATATGATGATACTATTCTATATGATAATACCACACTATATGATGATACTATTCTATATGATAATACCAAGCTATATGATGATACTATTCTATATGATGATACTATTCTATAAGCTACAGTGCCTTGCGAAAGTATTCGGCCCCCTTGAACTTTGCGACCTTTTGCCACATTTCAGGCTTCAAACATAAAGATATAAAACTGTATTTTTTTGTGAAGAATCAACAACAAGTGGGACACAATCATGAAGTGGAACGACATTTATTGGATATTTCAAACTTTTTTAACAAATCAAAAACTGAAAAATTGGGCGTGCAAAATTATTCCGCCCCTTTACTTTCAGTGCAGCAAACTCTCTCCAGAAGTTCAGTGAGGATCTCTGAATGATCCAATGTTGACCTAAATGACTAATGATGATAAATACAATCCACCTGTGTGTAATCAAGTCTCCGTATAAATGCACCTGCACTGTGATAGTCTCAGAGGTCCGTTAAAAGCGCAGAGAGCATCATGAAGAACAAGGAACACACCAGGCAGGTCCGAGATACTGTTGTGAAGAAGTTTAAAGCCGGATTTGGATACAAAAAGATTTCCCAAGCTTTAAACATCCCAAGGAGCACTGTGCAAGCGATAATATTGAAATGGAAGGAGTATCAGACCACTGCAAATCTACCAAGACCTGGCCGTCCCTCTAAACTTTCAGCTCATACAAGGAGAAGACTGATCAGAGATGCAGCCAAGAGGCCCATGATCACTCTGGATGAACTGCAGAGATCTACAGCTGAGGTGGGAGACTCTGTCCATAGGACAACAATCAGTCGTATATTGCACAAATCTGGCCTTTATGGAAGAGTGGCAAGAAGAAAGCCATTTCTTAAAGATA
This sequence comes from Oncorhynchus mykiss, assembly GCF_057628025.1. Lineage (NCBI taxonomy): Eukaryota > Metazoa > Chordata > Actinopteri > Salmoniformes > Salmonidae > Oncorhynchus > Oncorhynchus mykiss. The sequence goes on from NC_143047.1 coordinate 44,585,981, forward strand.
TCCATAAAAAGTGTCATTTAAAGTTTGCCACAAGCCACCTGGGAGACACACCAAACATGTGGAAGAAGGTGCTCTGGTCAGATGAAACCAAAATTGAACTTTTTGGCAACAATGCAAAACGTTATGTTTGGCGTAAAAGCAACACAGCTCATCAGCCTGAACACACCATCTCCACTGTCAAACATGGTGGTGGCAGCATCATGATTTGGGCCTGCTTTTCTTCAGCAGGGACAGGGAAGATGGTTAAAATTGATGGGAAGATGGATGGAGCCAAATACAGGACCATTCTGGAAGAAAACCTGATGGAGTCTGCAAAAGACCTGAGACTGGGACAGAGATTTGTCTTCCAACAAGACAATGATCCAAAACATAAAGCAAAATCTACAATGGAATGGTTCAAAAATAAACATATCCAGGTGTTAGAATAGCCAAGTCAAAGTCCAGACCTGAATCCAATCGAGAATCTGTGGAAAGAACTGAAAACTGCTCTCCATCCAACCTCACTGAGCTCGAGCTGTTTTGCAAGGAGGAATGGGAAAACATTTCAGTCTCTCGATGTGCAAAACTGATAGAGACATACCCCAAGCGACTTACAGCTGTAATCGCAGCAAAAGGTGGCGCTACAAAGTATAAACTTAAGGGGGCTGAACAATTTTGCACGCCCAATTTTTCAGTTTTTGATTTGTTAAAAAAGTTTGAAATATCCAATAAATGCCGTTCCACTTCATGATTGTGTCCCACTTGTTGTTGATTCTTCACAAAAAAATATAGTTTTATATCTTTATGTTTGAAGCCTGAAATGTGGCAAAAGGTTGCAAAGTTCAAGGGGGCCGAATACTTTCGCAAGGCACTGTAAATGATGATACCAGACTATATGATGACACCAGACTATATGATGATACCAGAGTATTTGATGATACCAGACTATATGATAATACCAGACTATATGATGATGCTATTCTATATGATGATACCAGGCTATATGGTGATACTATTCTATGTGATGATACTTGGCCATGGTGATACATATGTTTAAAATGTGTGTTGTATGTGTATTTCTGTGTGTGTGTGTGTGTGTGTGTGTGTGTGTGTGTGTGTGTGTGTGTGTGTGTGTGTGTGTGTGTTTGTTTGTTTGTTTGTTTGTTTGTGTGTGTGTTGTGTACAGAGTGTGACCCAGAGCGCTGTGAGTCAGACGTCCCAGCCTGTAGAGAGGACCAGACCCTCATCGCCACCAGGGCTGATGGCAGCTGCTGCCTGGCACACATCTGTAGTGAGTCAACCACAACAATATAACCACAATGCAACCATGACAGACCTGCATCATCCCACAACATAACCACAACCATGACCACAATATAACCACAACGCAACCACACCACAACCACAACCATGACCAAAATATAACCATGACCACAACATAACCACAACCATGACCACAATATAACTACAACCATGACCACAACATAACCACAACCATGACCACAATATAACCACAACCATGACCACAACATAACCACAACCATGACCACAATATAACCACAACCATGACCACAATATAACTACAACCATGACCACAGCATAACCACAACCATGACCACAACATAACCACAACCATGACCACAATATAACCACAACCATGACCACAACATAACCACAACCATGACCACAATATAACCACAACCATGCCCACAATATAACTACAACGCAACCATGACAGACCTGCATCATCCCACAACATAACCACAACCATGAGCACAATATAACCACAACCATGACCACAATATAACCACAACGCAACCACACCACAACCACAACCATGACCACAATATAACCACAACGCAACCACACCACAACCACAACCATGACCGCAACATAACCACAACCATGACCACAATATAACCACAACCATGACCACAATATAACCACAACCATGACCACAATATAACCACAACGCAACCACACCACAACCACAACCATGACCACAATATAACCACAACGCAACCACACCACAACCACAACCATGACCAAAATATAACCACACCACAACCACAACCATGACCACAATATAACCACAACGCAACCACACCACAACCACAACCATGACCACAATATAACCACACCACAACCACAACCACAATATAACCACAACGCAACCACAACCATGACCACAATATAACCACACCACAACCACACCACAACCACAATATAACCACAACCACAACACAACCATGACCACAACATAATGACAATGCAACCACAACCATGACAGACCAGCATCATCCCACAAACATAACCAGAATCTAATTCTTCGTCATGCCATTATATACATTGTTAAAGTTATGTGTTTTACTGTCAAACTGTGGTGTCTCCTTTCTCCAGTGTGTTGATGTGTCTCCTTTCTCCAGTGTGTTGATGTGTCTCCTTTCTCCAGTGTGTTGATGTGTCTCCTCTCTCCAGTGATGTGTCTCCTTTCTCCAGTGTGTTGATGTGTCTCCTTTCTCCAGTGTGTTGATGTGTCTCCTTTCTCCAGTGATGTGTCTCCTCTCTCCAGTGTGTTGATGTGACTCCTTTCTCCAGTGATGTGTCTCCTTTCTCCAGTGTGTTGATGTGTCCTCTCTCCAGTGTGTTGATGTGTCTCCTTTCTCCAGTGATGTGTCTCCTTTCTCCAGTGATGTGTCTCCTTTCTCCAGTGATGTGTCTCCTCTCTCCAGTGTGTTGATGTGTCTCCTTTCTCCAGTGTGTTGATGTGTCTCCTTTCTCCAGTGTGTTGATGTGTCTCCTCTCTCCAGTGTGTTGATGTGTCTCCTTTCTCCAGTGTGTTGATGTGTCTCCTTTCTCCAGTGTGTTGATGTGTCCTCTCTCCAGTGTGTTGATGTGTCTCCTTTCTCCAGTGATGTGTCTCCTTTCTCCAGTGATGTGTCTCCTTTCTCCAGTGATGTGTCTCCTCTCTCCAGTGTGTTGATGTGTCTCCTCTCTCCAGTGTGTTGATGTGTCTCCTTTCTCCAGTGTGTTGATGTGTCTCCTTTCTCCAGTGTGATGATGTGTCTCCTCTCTCCAGTGTGTGGTTCCTGTTTGGAGGTGGTTCCAAACTGCCAGGATGGAGAGGTGTTGACGGTGGACGCCAACAGTACAGACCTCTGCTGTCCTGTCTACCACTGTGGTGAGTACAACACACACACACACACACACACACACACACACACACACACACACACACACACACACACACACACACACACACACACACACACACTCACAGTGTCTCTGATTCCTGTGTGTGTGTGTGCAGTGTGTGAGCCGTACCGGTGTGCTGAGTTGTCATGTCCCTTGGGGATGTCTGCTGTCACCGTGTCCCCTCCAGACCACTGCTGTCCCCTGCACACCTGCGGTAAAGTAGCTTCTTACACCATCACGTAATGATGGGGGAACGTGTGTCCTCCTCCATCACGTAGCAACCTGTTAGCCTCCAGTTTAATCAGTCTAACTCTCATGTAGTTTATTCAACCCCCCCCCCCCAAAAAAAACACAAATTGAAAATGTTATTTTTTGTTTCCCTATGTTTTTCCAGAGTGTGCGTGTGACAAACTGTCGAAGCCAAAATGTGTTCTGGTAGGTTTCTGTATGATTCCACATGATAATGGATGTGTTTGTGTTATCTCTGTAGTGGATGTGTCCGTGTTATCTCTGTAGTGGATGTGTCCCTGTAGTGGATGTGTTCGTGTTATCTCTGTAGTAGATGTGTTCGTGTTATCTCTGTAGTAGATGGTTTCGTGTTATCTCTGTAGTAGATGTGTTCATGTTATCTCTGTAGTGGATGTGTCTCTGTAGTGGATGTGTTCATGTTATCTCTGTAGTGGATGTGTCCCTGTAGTGGATGTGTTCGTGTTATCTCTGTAGTAGATGTGTTCGTGTTATCTCTGTAGTAGATGGTTTCGTGTTATCTCTGTAGTAGATGTGTTCATGTTATCTCTGTAGTGGATGTGTTCGTGTTATCTCTGTAGTGGATGTGCTCGTGTTATCTCTGTAGTGGATGTGATCATGTTATCTCTGTAGTGGATGTGTTCATGTTATCTCTGTAGTAGATGTGTTTGTGTTATCTCTGTAGTGGATGTGTTCATGTTATCTCTGTAGTGGATGTGTTCATGTTATCTCTGTAGTAGATGTGTTCGTGTTATCTCTGTAGTAGATGTGTTCATGTTATCTCTGTAGTAGATGTGTTCATGTTATCTCTGTAGTGGATGTGTCTCTGTAATGGATGTGTTTGTGTTATCTCTGTAGTGGATGTGTTCGTGTTATCTCTGTAGTAGATGTGTTCGTGTTATCTCTGTAGTAGATGTGTTCATGTTATCTCTGTAGTGGATGTGTCTCTGTAATGGATGTGTTTGTGTTATCTCTGTAATGGATGTGTTCATGTTATCTCTGTAGTGGATGTGTTCATGTTATCTCTGTAGTGGATGTGTTTGTGTTATCTCTGTAGTGGATGTGTTCATGTTATCTCTGTAGTGGATGTGTTCGTGTTGTCTCTGTAATGGATGTGTCTCTGTAATGGATGTGTTTGTGTTATCTCTGTAGTGGATGTGTCTCTGTAATGGATGTGTTTGTGTTATCTCTGTAGTGGATGTGTTCATGTTATCTCTGTAGTGGATGTGTTCGTGTTGTCTCTGTAATGGATGTGTCTCTGTAATGGATGTTTTTGTGTTATCTCTGTAGTGGATGTGCTCGTGTTATCTCTGTAGTGGATGTGCTCGTGTTATCTCTGTAGTGGATGTGCTCGTGTTATCTCTGTAAAGGATGTAATGGATGTGATCATGTTATCTCTGTAATGGATGTGTCCCTGTAGTGGATGTGTTCTTGTTATCTCTGTAGTGGATGTGCTCGTGTTATCTCTGTAGTAGATGTGTTCATGTTATCTCTGTAGTGGATGTGTTCATGTTATCTCTGTAGTGGATGTGTTCGTGTTGTCTCTGTAATGGATGTGTTCATGTTATCTCTGTAGAGGATGTGTTCATGTTATCTCTGCAATGGATGTGTCTCTGTAACGGATGTGTTTGTGTTATCTCTGTAGTGGATGTGCTCGTGTTATCTCTGTAAAGGATGTTATGGATGTGATCATGTTATCTCTGTAATGGATGTGTCCCTGTAGTGGATGTGCCCTTGTTATCTCTGTAGTGGATGTGTTCGTGTTATATCTGTAATGGATGTGTTCGTGTTATCTCTGTAGTGGATGTGTTCGTGTTATCCCTGTAGTAGATGTGTTCATGTTATCTCTGTAGTGGATGTGTTCATGTTATCTCTGTAGTGGATGTGTTCGTGTTATCTCTGTAGTAGATGTGTCTCTGTAGTGGATGTGTTCATGTTATCTCTGTAGTGGATGTGTCTCTGTAATGGATGTGTTTGTGTTATCTCTGTAGTGGATGTGTCTCTGTAGTGGATGTGTTCATGTTATCTCTGTAGTGGATGTGTCTCTGTAGTGGATGTGTTCGTGTTATCCCTGTAGTGGATGTGTTCGTGTTGTCTCTGTAATGGATGTGTTCATGTTATCTCTGCAATGGATGTGTCTCTGTAATGGATGTGTTTGTGTTATCTCTGTAGTGGATGTGCTCGTGTTATCTCTGTAAAGGATGTAATGGATGTGATCATGTTATCTCTGTAATGGATGTGTCCCTGTAGTGGATGTGTTCTTGTTATCTCTGTAGTGGATGTGTTCGTGTTATCTCTGTAATGGATGTGTTTGTGTTATCTCTGTAGTAGATGTGTTCATGTTATCTCTGTAGTGGATGTGTTCATGTTATCTCTGTAGTGGATGTGTCTCTGTAGTGGATGTGTTCATGTTATCTCTGTAGTGGATGTGTTCGTGTTATCTCTGTAGTAGATGTGTTCATGTTATCTCTGTAGTGGATGTTTCCGTGTTATCTCTGTAATGGATGTGTTCGTGTTATCTCTGTAGTGGATGTTTCCGTGTTATCTCTGTAATGGATGTGTTCGTGTTATCTCTGTAGAGGATGTGTTCGTGTTATCTCTGTAATGGATGTGTTCGTGTTATCTCTGTAGTGGATGTGTTCTTGTTATCTCTGTAATGGATGTGTTTGTGTTATCTCTGTAATGGATGTGTTCGTGTTATCTCTGTAGAGGATGTGTTTGTGTAATGGATGTGTTCATGTTATCTCTGTAGTGGATGTTTCCGTGTTATCTCTGTAGTGGATGTTTCCGTGTTATCTCTGTAATGGATGTGTTCGTGTTATCTCTGTAGTGGATGTGTTCGTGTAATGGATGTGTTATCTCTGTGTTTGTTAGTGCTGTATAGCTGTGCTGTTCGCCTGCTGACGTGTTGTCTTCTGAATAGGGAGAGACCATGCAGTTGGACAGGGCTTTCCTAGCAGACCCAACTAACCAGTGTTCCTGTAAGAGATTTAACTGTGGTAAGTGCTCAGGTATCATTAGACAGTAACAAACCTTTTCCATTATACAATCATTTCATATTTCATATTATATAAGTGTGATCATGTACAGTACATTTTCAGTTAGTGTGTGATCATTTACAGTACATTTTCAGTTAGTGTGCGATAATGTACAGTACATTTTCAGTTAGTGTGTGTTCATGTACAGTACATGTTCAGTTTATGTGTGTTCATGTACAGTACATTTTCTGTTTATGTGTGTTCATGTACAGTACATTTTCAGTTAGTGTGTGTTCATGTACAGTACATGTTCAGTTTATGTGTGTTCATGTACAGTACATTTTCTGTTTATGTGTGTTCATGTACAGTACATTTTCAGTTAATGTGTGATCATGTACAGTACATTTTCAGTTAATGTGTGATCATGTACAGTACATTTTCAGATAATGTGTGATCATGTACAGTACATTTTCAGTTAATGTGTGATCATGTACAGTACATTTTCAGTTAATGTGTGATCATGTACAGTACATTTTCAGATAATGTGTGATCATGTACAGTACATTTTCAGTTAATGTGTGATCATGTACAGTACATTTTCAGTTAATGTGTGATCATGTACAGTACATTTTCAGTTAGTGTGTGATCATTTACAGTACATGTTCAGTTAATGTGTGTTCATGTACAGTACATTTTCAGTTAATGTGTGATCATGTACAGTACATTTTTAATTAATGTGTGTTCATGTGTTCATGCGTGTCTGTGCCTGTGTTTGCCTGTACCCCTCTTACAGTGCGTGAAGCGGTGTGTGTGGACGGGGAGCGGGGTGTTATGCATCCGGGACAGACCCTCGTGGATCACAGTCAGGAGGGGGTGTGTCTCACCACCCAGTGTAGCCACAGTCTGGATCCCACCACGGGCTTCCACCTCCTCCGCACCGACACCACCAACTGCTCTGCTCAGTGCCAACCGGTTAGTCAGTTAGCCTCAGGATGTTAATGTCTGATACCTCAACTGCTACAAATGCTACTATTGCTGTCCCTATTCAGTACTACTAGCGTCTGATACCTCAACTGCTACAAATGCTACTACCGCTGTCCCTATTCAGTACTACTAGCCTACTGCTAGTGTCTGATATCTCTACCGCTACAAATGCTACTACCGCTGTCCCTATTCAGTACTACTAGCCTACTGCTAGTGTCTGATATCTCAACTGCTACAAATGCTACTATTGCTGTCCCTATTCAGTACTCCTAGCGTCTGATACCTCAACCGCTACAAATGCTACTATTGCTGTCCCTATTCAGTACTACTAGCCTACTGCTAGTGTCTGATATCTCTACCGCTACAAATGCTACTACCGCTGTCCCTATTCAGTACTACTAGCCTACTGCTAGTGTCTGATATCTCTACCGCTACAAATGCTACTACTGCTGTCCCTATTCAGTACTACTAGCCTACTGCTAGTGTCTGATATCTCTACCGCTACAAATGCTACTACTGCTGTCCCTATTCAGTACTACTAGCCTACTGCTAGTGTCTGATATCTCTACCGCTACAAATGCTACTACTGCTGTCCCTATTCAGTACTACTAGCCTACTGCTAGTGTCTGATATCTCAACCGCTACAAATGCTACTACCGCTGTCCCTATTCAGTACTACTAGCCTCCTGCTAGTGTCTGATATCTCTACCGCTACAAATGCTACTACTGCTGTCCCTATTCAGTACTACTAGCCTACTGCTAGTGTCTGATATCTCTACCGCTACAAATGCTACTACCGCTGTCCCTATTCAGTACTACTAGCCTACTGCTAGTGTCTGATATCTCTACCGCTACAAATGCTACTACCGCTGTCCCTATTCAGTACTACTAGCCTCCTGCTAGTGTCTGATATCTCTACCGCTACAAATGCTTCTATTGCTGTCCCTATTCGGTACTCCTAGCGTCTGATATCTCAACCGCCACAAATGCTTCTATTGCTGTCCCTATTCGGTACTCCTAGCGTCTGATATCTCAACCGCTACAAATGCTACTATTGCTGTCCCTATTCAGCAGTAGCATAATGCTAATGTCTGATATCTCAACCGCTACAAATGCTACTATTGCTGTCCCTATTCGGTACTCCTAGCCTACTGCTAGTGTCTGATATCTCAACTGCTACAAATGCTTCTATTGCTGTCCCTATTCAGTACTACTAGCCTCCTGCTAGTGTCTGATATCTCTACCGCTACAAATGCTTCTATTGCTGTCCCTATTCGGTACTCCTAGCGTCTGATATCTCAACCGCCACAAATGCTTCTATTGCTGTCCCTATTCGGTACTCCTAGCGTCTGATATCTCAACCGCTACAAATGCTACTATTGCTGTCCCTATTCAGCAGTAGCATAATGCTAATGTCTGATATCTCAACCGCTACAAATGCTACTACCGCTGTCCCTATTCAGCAGTAGCCTACTGCTAGTGTCTGATATCTCAACTGCTACAAATGCTACTATTGCTGTCCCTATTCAGTACTCCTAGCGTCTGATACCTCAACCGCTACAAATGCTACTATTGCTGTCCCTATTCAGTACTACTAGCCTACTGCTAGTGTCTGATATCTCTACCGCTACAAATGCTACTACCGCTGTCCCTATTCAGTACTACTAGCCTACTGCTAGTGTCTGATATCTCTACCGCTACAAATGCTACTACTGCTGTCCCTATTCAGTACTACTAGCCTACTGCTAGTGTCTGATATCTCTACCGCTACAAATGCTACTACTGCTGTCCCTATTCAGTACTACTAGCCTACTGCTAGTGTCTGATATCTCTACCGCTACAAATGCTACTACTGCTGTCCCTATTCAGTACTACTAGCCTACTGCTAGTGTCTGATATCTCAACCGCTACAAATGCTACTACCGCTGTCCCTATTCAGTACTACTAGCCTCCTGCTAGTGTCTGATATCTCTACCGCTACAAATGCTACTACTGCTGTCCCTATTCAGTACTACTAGCCTACTGCTAGTGTCTGATATCTCTACCGCTACAAATGCTACTACCGCTGTCCCTATTCAGTACTACTAGCCTACTGCTAGTGTCTGATATCTCTACCGCTACAAATGCTACTACCGCTGTCCCTATTCAGTACTACTAGCCTCCTGCTAGTGTCTGATATCTCTACCGCTACAAATGCTTCTATTGCTGTCCCTATTCGGTACTCCTAGCGTCTGATATCTCAACCGCCACAAATGCTTCTATTGCTGTCCCTATTCGGTACTCCTAGCGTCTGATATCTCAACCGCTACAAATGCTACTATTGCTGTCCCTATTCAGCAGTAGCATAATGCTAATGTCTGATATCTCAACCGCTACAAATGCTACTATTGCTGTCCCTATTCGGTACTCCTAGCCTACTGCTAGTGTCTGATATCTCAACTGCTACAAATGCTTCTATTGCTGTCCCTATTCAGTACTACTAGCCTCCTGCTAGTGTCTGATATCTCTACCGCTACAAATGCTTCTATTGCTGTCCCTATTCGGTACTCCTAGCGTCTGATATCTCAACCGCCACAAATGCTTCTATTGCTGTCCCTATTCGGTACTCCTAGCGTCTGATATCTCAACCGCTACAAATGCTACTATTGCTGTCCCTATTCAGCAGTAGCATAATGCTAATGTCTGATATCTCAACCGCTACAAATGCTACTACCGCTGTCCCTATTCAGCAGTAGCCTAATGCTAATGTCTGATATCTCAACCGCTACAAATGCTACTACTGCTGTCCCTATTCAGCAGTAGCGTACTGCTAGTATTATTAATACAGGTACTGTTACTCTTACTACAGTATATATGAATATATCAACTCAGGAAAAAAATAAACATCCTTTTTTCAGGACCCTGTCTTTCAAACATAATTCGTAAAAATCCAAATAACTTCACAGATCTTCATTGTAAAGGGTTTAAACAATGTTTCCCATGCTTGTTCAATGAACCATAAACAATTCATGAACATGCACCCGTGGAACGGTCGTTAAGTCACTAACAGCTTACAGACGGTAGGCAATTAAGGTTTTAGTTGTGAAAACTTAGGACACTGAAGAGGCCTTCCTACTGACTCTGAAAAACACCAAAAGAAAGATGCCCTGGGTTCCTGCTCATCTGCTTGAACGTGTCTTAGGTATGCTGTAAGGAGGCATGAGGACTGCAGATGTGGCCAGGGCAATAAATTGCAATGTTGTACTGTGAGACGCCTACAAAAGCGCTACAGGGAGACAGGACGGACAACTGATCATCCTCACAGTGGTAGACCACGTGTAACAACACCTGCACAGGATCGGTACATCTGAACATCACACCTGCGGGACAGGTACAGGATGGCAACAACAACTGCCCGAGTTACACCAGGAATGCACAATCCCTCCATCAGTGCTCAGACTGTCCGCAATAGGCTGAGAGAGGCTGGACTGAGGGCTTGTGGGCCTGTTGTAAGGCAGGTCTTCACCAGACATCACCGGCAGCAAAGTCGCCTATGGGCACAAACCCAATGTCGTTGGACCAGACAGGACTGTCAAAAAGTGCTCTTCACTAACGAGTCGCGGTTTTGTCTCACCAGGGGTGATGGTCGGATTCACATTTATCGTCGACGGAATGAGCGTTACACCGAGGCCTGTACTCTGGAGTGGGATCGATTTGGAGGTGGAGGGTCCGTCATGGTCTGGGGCGGTGTGTCACAGAATCATCGGACTAAGCTTGTTGTCATTGCAGGCTCAATGTCAATGCTGTGCGTTACAGGGAAGACATCCTCCTCCCTCATGTGGTACACTTCCTGCAGGCTCATCCTGACATGACCCTCCATGACAATGGAGACAATGACAATGCCATATATATATATATATGTAAATATATGTGTAAATATATATATATATAAACTCAGCAACCAAAAAAAAACAGCCTCTCACTGTCAACTGCATTTATTTTCAGCAAACTTAGCATATGTAAATATTTGTATGAACATAACAAGATTCAACAACTGAGACATTAACTGAACAAGTATTTGATACACTGCCGATTTTGCAGGTTTTCCTACTTACAAAGCATGTAGAGGTCTGTAATTTGTATCAAAGGAACATTTCAACTGTGAGAGACGGAACCTAAAAAAAAATCCAGAAAATCACATTGTATGATTTTTAAGTAAAATCATTTATAATAGAGGTACTATAACTACAGTAGATATGAATATATGCATAAAATACAGGTACTCTAACTATAACTACAGTAGATATGAATATATGCATAAAATACAGGTACTCTAACTATAACTACAGTAGATATGAATATATATATATATAAAATACAGGTACTATAACTACAGTAGATATGAATATATGCATAAAATACAGGTACTCTAACTATAACTACAGTAGATATGAATATATGCATAAAATACAGGTACTCTAACTATAACTACAGTAGATATGAATATATATATATATAAAATACAGGTACTATAACTACAGTATATATATGAATATATGCATAAAATACAGGTACTATAACTATTACTACAGTAGATATGAATATATGCATAAAATACAGGTACTATAACTATTACTACAGTAGATATGAATATATATATATAAAATACAGGTACTATTACTACAGTAGATATGAATATATATATATAAAATACAGGTACTATAACTATTACTACAGTATATATATGAATATATGCATAAAATACAGGTACTATAACTATTACTACAGTATATATATGAATATATATATATAAAATACAGGTACTATAACTATTACTACAGTAGATATGAATATATATATATAAAATACAGGTACTATAACTATTACTACAGTAGACTATTACTTCACATTGTATGATTTTTAAGTAAAATCATTTATAATAGAGGTACTATAACTACAGTAGATATGAATATATGCATAAAATACAGGTACTCTAACTATAACTACAGTAGATATGAATATATGCATAAAATACAGGTACTCTAACTATAACTACAGTAGATATGAATATATATATATATAAAATACAGGTACTATAACTACAGTAGATATGAATATATGCATAAAATACAGGTACTCTAACTATAACTACAGTAGATATGAATATATGCATAAAATACAGGTACTCTAACTATAACTACAGTAGATATGAATATATATATATATAAAATACAGGTACTATAACTACAGTATGTATATGAATATATGCATAAAATACAGGTACTATAACTATTACTACAGTAGATATGAATATATGCATAAAATACAGGTACTCTAACTATAACTACAGTAGATATGAATATATATATATATATAATACAGGTACTATAACTACAGTATGTATATGAATATATGCATAAAATACAGGTACTATAACTATTACTACAGTAGATATGAATATATGCATAAAATACAGGTACTATAACTATTACTACAGTAGATATGAATATATATATATAAAATACAGGTACTATTACTACAGTAGATATGAATATATATATATAAAATACAGGTACTATAACTATTACTACAGTATATATATGAATATATGCATAAAATACAGGTACTATAACTATTACTACAGTATATATATGAATATATATATATAAAATACAGGTACTATAACTATTACTACAGTAGATATGAATATATATATATAAAATACAGGTACTATAACTATTACTACAGTAGATATGAATATATATATATAAAATACAGGTACTATTACTACAGTAGATATGAATATATATATATAAAATACAGGTACTATAACTATTACTACAGTAGATATGAATGTATATGTTACCGTAGGCCTGTACTATCTTTTAGAACCAGATATACATCCCTCCCAAAGACCAGATGATGTGCTGTGGTGTCTGCAGGAACATCTCCTGTCTCTACCACAATGACAACGGTACTACACTCCTCTACAAGGTACAGTACAGAAGAGGTTCACCCTCTGGACAGGCCAGGTACCCCCAGGTTATCTAATCAGTCCTGGTACTACCCTCTGGACAGGCCAGGTACCCCCAGGTTATCTAATCAGTCCTGGTACTACCCTCTGATAGGCCAGGTACCCCCATGTTATCTAATCAGTCCTGGTACTACCCTCTGATAGGCCAGGTACCCCCAGGATATCTAATCAGTCCTGGTACTACCCTCTGATTGGCCAGGTACCCCCAGGTTATATAATCCTGGTACTACCCTCTGATAGGCCAGGTACCCCCAGGTTATATAATCCTGGTACTACACTCTGATAGGCCAGGTACCCCCAGGTTATATAATCCTGGTACTACCCTCTGATAGGCCAGGTACCCCCAGGTTATCTAATCAGTCCTGGTACTACCCTCTGATTGGCCAGGTACCCCCAGGTTATATAATCCTGGTACTACCCTCTGATAGGCCAGGTACCCCCAGGTTATCTAATCAGTCCTGTTACTACCCTCTGGACAGGCCAGGTACCCTCAGGTTATCTAATCAGTCCTGGTACTACCCTCTGGACAGGCCAGGTGCCCCCAGGTTATCTAATCAGTCCTGGTACTACCCTCTGATAGGCCAGGTACCCCCAGGTTATCTAATCAGTCCTGGTACTACCCTCTGATAGGCCATGTACCCCCAGGTTATCTAATCCTGGTACTACCCTCTGATAGGCCAGGTACCCCCAGGTTATATAATCCTGGTACTACCCTCTGATAGGCCAGGTACCCCCAGGTTATATAATCCTGGTACTACCCTCTGATAGGCCAGGTACCCCCAGGTTATCTAATCAGTCCTGGTACTACCCTCTGATTGGCCAGGTACCCCCAGGTTATATAATCCTGGTACTACCCTCTGATAGGCCAGGTACCCCCAGGTTATCTAATCAGTCCTGGTACTACCCTCTGATAGGCCAGGTACCCCCAGGTTATATAATCCTGGTACTACCCTCTGATAGGCCAGGTACCCCCAGGTTATATATTCCTGGTACTACCCTCTGATAGGCCAGGTACCCCCAGGTTATCTAATCAGTCCTGGTACTACCCTCTGATTGGCCAGGTACCCCCAGGTTATATAATCCTGGTACTACCCTCTGATAGGCCAGGTACCCCCAGGTTATCTAATCAGTCCTGTTACAACCCTCTGGACAGGCCAGGTACCCTCAGGTTATCTAATCAGTCCTGGTACTACCCTCTGGACAGGCCAGGTGCCCCCAGGTTATCTAATCAGTCCTGGTACTACCCTCTGATAGGCCAGGTACCCCCAGGTTATCTAATCAGTCCTGGTACTACCCTCTGATAGGCCAGGTACCCCCAGGTTATCTAATCCTGGTACTACCCTCTGATAGGCCAGGTACCCCCAGGTTATCTAATCCTGGTACTACCCTCTGATTGGCCAGGTACCCCCAGGTTATCTAATCAGTCCTGGTACTACCCTCTGATAGGCCAGGTACCCCCAGGATATCTAATCAGTCCTGGTACTACCCTCTGATAGGCCAGGTACCCCCAGGTTATCTAATCAGTCCTGGTACTACCCTCTGATTGGCCAGGTACCCCCAGGTTATATAATCCTGGTACTACCCTCTGATAGGCCAGGTACCCCCAGTTTATCTAATCCTGGTACTACCCTCTGATAGGCCAGGTACCCCCAGCTTATCTAATCAGTCCTGGTACTACCCTCTGATTGGCCAGGTACCCCCAGGTTATATAATCCTGGTACTACCCTCTGATAGGCCAGGTACCCCCAGGTTATCTAATCAGTCCTGGTACTACCCTCTGGACAGGCCAGGTACCCCCAGGTTATCTAATCAGTCCTGGTACTACCCTCTGGACAGGCCAGGTACCCCCAGGTTATCTAATCAGTCCTGGTACTACCCTCTGGACAGGCCAGGTACCCCCAGGTTATCTAATCAGTCCTGGTACTACCCTCTGGACAGGCCAGGTACCCCCAGGTTATCTAATCAGTCCTGGTACTACTCTCTGATGGGCCAGGTACCCTCAGGATATCTAATCAATCCTGGTACTACCCTCTGATAGGCCAGGTTCCTTCAGGATATCTAATCAGTCCTGGTACTACCCTCTGATAGGCCAGGTCCCCCCAGGTTATCTAATCAGTCCTGGTACTACCCTCTGATAGGCCAGGTACCCCCAGGTTATCTAATCCTGGTACTACCCTCTGATAGGCCAGGTACCCCCAGGTTATCTAATCCTGGTACTACCCTCTGATTGGCCAGGTACCCCCAGGTTATCTAATCAGTCCTGGTACTACCCTCTGATAGGCCAGGTACCCCCAGGATATCTAATCAGTCCTGGTACTACCCTCTGATAGGCCAGGTACCCCCAGGTTATCTAATCAGTCCTGGTACTACCCTCTGATTGGCCAGGTACCCCCAGGTTATATAATCCTGGTACTACCCTCTGATAGGCCAGGTACCCCCAGCTTATCTAATCCTGGTACTACCCTCTGATAGGCCAGGTACCCCCAGCTTATCTAATCAGTCCTGGTACTACCCTCTGATTGGCCAGGTACCCCCAGGTTATATAATCCTGGTACTACCCTCTGATAGGCCAGGTACCCCCAGGTTATCTAATCAGTCCTGGTACTACCCTCTGGACAGGCCAGGTACCCCCAGGTTATCTAATCAGTCCTGGTACTACCCTCTGGACAGGCCAGGTACCCCCAGGTTATCTAATCAGTCCTGGTACTACCCTCTGGACAGGCCAGGTACCCCCAGGTTATCTAATCAGTCCTGGTACTACCCTCTGGACAGGCCAGGTACCCCCAGGTTATCTAATCAGTCCTGGTACTACCCTCTGGACAGGCCAGGTACCCCCAGGTTATCTAATCAGTCCTGGTACTACTCTCTGATGGGCCAGGTACCCTCAGGATATCTAATCAATCCTGGTACTACCCTCTGATAGGCCAGGTTCCTTCAGGATATCTAATCAGTCCTGGTACTACCCTCTGATAGGCCAGGTCCCCCCAGGTTATCTAATCAGTCCTGGTACTACCCTCTGATAGGCCAGGTACCCCCAGGTTGTCTAATCCTGGTACTACCCTCTGATAGGCCAGGTACCCCCAGGTTATCTAATCAGTCCTGGTACTATCCTCTGATAAGCCAGGTACCCCCAGGTTATCTAATCAGTCCTAGTACTACCCTCTGATAGGCCAGGTACCCCCATGTTATCTAATCAGTCCTGATACTACCCTCTGATAGGCCAGGTACCCCCAGGTTATCTAATCAGTCCTGGTACTACCCTCTGGACAGGCCAGGTACCCCCAAGTTATCTAATCAGTCCTGATACTACCCTCTGATAGGCCAGGTACCCCCAGGTTATCTAATCAGTCTTGGTACTACCCTCTGATAGGCCATGTACCCCCAGGTTATCTAATCCTGGTACTACCCTCCGATAGGCCAGGTACCGCCAGGTTATCTAATCCTGGTACTACCCTCTGATAGGCCAGGTACCCCCAGGTTATCTAATCAGTCCTGATACTACCCTCTGATAGGCCAGGTACCCCCAGGTTATCTAATCAGTCCTGGTACTACCCTCTGATAGGCCAGGTACCCCCAGGTTATCTAATCAGTCCTGGTACTACCCTCTGGACAGGCCAGGTACCCCCAGGTTATCTAATCAGTCCCAGTACTACCCTCTGATTGGCCAGGTACCCCTAGCTTATCTAATCCTGGTACTACCCTCTGATAGGCCATGTACCCCCAGGTTATCTAATCCTGGTACTACCCTCCGATAGGCCAGGTACCGCCAGGTTATCTAATCCTGGTACTACCCTCTGATAGGCCAGGTACCCCCAGGTTATCTAATCAGTCCTGGTACTACCCTCTGATAGGCCAGGTACCTTCAGGATATCTAATCAGTCCTGGTACTACCCTCTGGACAGGCCAGGTACCCCCAGGTTATCTAATCCTGGTACTACCCTCCGATTGGCCAGGTACCCCCAGGTTATCTAATCCTGGTACTACCCTCCGATAGGCCAGGTCCCCTCAGGTTAACAACACTGCAGGTCATCAAGGTAAAGTAATATTGTATTGATCTGGATAATTGTATTGATGTTTCAGCCTGGGAAGTCGTGGGTGTCAGACTGTATGAAGTATGATTGTACCGACACACTGTCAGGCCCGACCCTGGTGTCCTACTCATTCAGCTGTCCACCCTTCAACCAGACAGAGTGTATGAAGGTATGGTTAACACACACACACACACACACACACACACACACACACACACACACACACACACACACACACACACACACACACACACACACACACACACACACACACACACACACACACACACACACACACACACAGACACACACACACGCTTTGGTCAGTCTTTGTAACACTACTACCTCTCTATGAGGTTATTTTAGTTGACCTTTAACCCCTGAGATGTGACTGTTGTCTCCACTCTAGATTGGTGGAACCATTGTAAGTTACATGGATGGATGCTGCAAGACATGTGAGTAAAGAGAAAGACTACCTGTCCAGCTATGGTTTCTGTAGCTTCCTGTACGCCCATATTTAGTATTTTCCTGTATGCCCATATTTAGCCTCTCCCTCTATGCCCATGTTTAGTCTCTCCCTTTATGCCCATATTAAGTATCTTCCTGTATTCCCATGTTTAGTCTCTCCCTGTATGCCCATATTAAGTCTCTTCCTTTATGCCCATGTTTAGTCTCTTCCTGTATGCCCATGTTTAGTCTCTCCCTGTATGCCCATGTTTAGTCTCTTCCTGCATGCCCATATTAAGTCTCTTCCTGTATGCCCATATTAAGTCTCTTCCTGTATGCCCATATTAAGTATCTTTCTGTATGCCCATATTAAGTCTCTTCCTGTATGCCCATATTAAGTCTCTTCCTGTATGCCCATGTTTAGTCTCTTCCTGTATGCCCATGTTTAGTCTCTCCCTGTATGCCCATGTTTAGTCTCTTCCTGTATGCCCATGTTTAGTCTCTCCCTGTATGCCCATGTTTAGTCTCTTCCTGTATGCCCATATTAAGTCTCTCCCTGTATGCCCATATTTAGTCTGTTCCTGTATGCCCATATTAAGTCTCTCCCTGTATGCCCATGTTTAGTCTCTTCCTGTATGCCCATATTTAGTCTCTCCCTGTATGCCCATATTTAGTCTCTTCCTGTATGCCCATGTTTAGTCTCTTCCTGTATGCCCATGTTTAGTCTCTTCCTGTATGCCCATGTTTAGTCTCTTCCTGTATGCCCATGTTTAGTCTCTCCCCACCTGCTTCTACTGATGTTAATCTGTGCTACCTGTTTGTCGGATAACGTGTGTTTCCCAGTATATGTTTGTCCTCCAGTTTATGACCTCACCACTTCAATCAGACATTTTCACACTCCGCTTATGCTTAAAATATTTAGTTTCCCCCCCATTTGCAGGAAACTACCTACTGTTTTAGGCAATACCCACAGCAATATGATGTTGTGGCTCCTACTATGTCCCCCCCCCCCCAAAGGGTATATTAACAGTAATAGGAATAGATGCTTTTCAGTGAAAATAACCGTCATTCACTTTACAAGCAAAATGATCTAATCTGACATCCATGTTACCATGACTGCCAAAGGCCACACTTGGCGTGTTCAGAGGGACTCAACATCCATACATGAATTGGTTCACACACCAATGACAAATGTAAAACAACAGTTTTAACACCCCCCCAATATTGTAAATAGAAATGCTACTACGGTATTTACGGTAACTTCATTGAAAAGCATATAGAACTAGATAGATAGAGTTGGGTTACTTTTCTTCCTTTTTTGTGTTCATGTGCAATCTGACCATCGTGTACCAATCCCACCAGGTACCGGATATTCTCTCTTCCCCTTCCCTGTTAGTCCCCTGACACCCACAGTTAACACAAACTGTGAACGAGGTACCCGTCACTGATACAGATCTCTATGAGACAACAAGGCTTGCCAGCACCATTGTTGATATCCAACAATGTACTCCCTTTTTTTTTACAGAAACAATTACAGTACAGGACAAGTCAAAACAGACTCTTAAAAAAAAAACGTTTTTTTTTTTTTGTCATTTTTTGTTGTTGTCATCCACTATTTTGTTACCATTTTTCCTCCAATTGTCCTCTGCGGATCACATGACACAGCTAAATCTTTCCCCATTTTGCACTGTTGGGGGCAGTGCATTGTTGATCTCCAACAATGTACTGTTGGTAGTGGCCAAGTAGTCTGCAGTCGTTTAGATGTCTGCATGGTGCCTTGAACTGTAGTAGGTCGTCTTTTAGTACTGCTGAACACGGGTGTTCTGGGGGTTTGTACTGTCGCTAATGTTTTGGCTAATATGGTATAATTTGTATCCATTTATAAAAATAATTGTGTGCTCCTCTTTACTTCCCATAGTTTCCCCTCATCCTAGTCTTCCTGAAAGATAATATTAATATATATTATATAATATATATATATAATATATAATATTAATATTTTATATATAATATTTTATGCCATATTATCCAAACAATAACATCACCTGCTAACAAGTACTAGATGCATTCTGGTGAAAGGGTATCTGTTCTGTTTCTGAAACCTACTTTTATTAGAGGTTATAGTGGGCTTTTCACTCTTGCGACAACGGACACATCCGTGTTACTAGGCGATAAATGTTAGATATTATATTAGCTCCATGCATTGTAACAGGGATGTGTCATTTGTCAAGCTTTCTTTTTGTTGTTGTTTTTTGTCACAAACTATTGCAAAAAAAGATATTATGACATACACATGAATGAAAGTCTTAACACCATTAGATTGTCAACATGATGTCTTCTGCTTGAAGTGGTTGAAAGTAGACCCTTTGTCAATAGGTACATAGGGTAGTAATGTGTTATTATCACATAGAATTCTCAGTAACGCATTTTAGTCGATTAACTAGGCAGCTACGTGGGGGAAAGAATTCTGTGATGGAATTACACATTGGTTAATTAATAACATGTTGTTGTTTTTTTACACTGATGCCCCGTCTACACAGAGGTTTAAACCAATAGGCTTACGCATCGCAGACCTCTCATACAATTGATATTCAAGTATGACATATTTCTGGCCTCCCTAAACATTTTCACGTTAAAATCAATATTGCCGTCGTGGGGTATTGTCGCTAACAAAAACCTTGTGTCTTCATGTACCATTTACATTCTGACAGCATGACAACAGTCGTACTGTTTCTGCTTCCTCTGTCTCTCTCTGTTCATGTGTTCCTTCATGGTTTCTACTCCCTCTGTCTCTCTCTGTTCATGTGTTCCTTCATGGTTTCTACTCCCTCTGTCTCTCTCTGTTCATGTGTTCCTTCATGGTTTCTACTCTCTCTGTCTCTCTCTGTTCATGTGTTCCTTCATGGTTTCTACTTCCTCTGTCTCTCTCTGTTCATGTGTTCCTTCATGGTTTCTACTCCCTCTGTCTCTCTCTGTTCATGTGTTCCTTCATGGTTTCTACTTCCTCTGTCTCTCTCTGTTCATGTATTCCTTCATGGTTTCTACTCCCTCTGTCTCTCTCTGTTCATGTGTTCCTTCATGGTTTCTACTCCCTCTGTCTCTCTCTGTTCATGTGTTCCTTCATGGTTTCTACTTCCTCTGTCTCTCTCTGTTCATGTGTTCCTTCATGGTTTCTACTTCCTCTGTCTCTCTCTGTTCATGTATTCCTTCATGGTTTCTACTCCCTCTGTCTCTCTCTGTTCATGTATTCCTTCATGGTTTCTACTCCCTCTGTCTCTCTCTGTTCATGTGTTCCTTCATGGTTTCTACTTCCTCTGTCTCTCTCTGTTCATGTATTCCTTCATGGTTTCTACTCCCTCTGTCTCTCTCTGTTCATGTGTTCCTTCATGGTTTCTACTCCCTCTGTCTCTCTCTGTTCATGTGTTCCTTCATGGTTTCTACTTCCTCTGTCTCTCTCTGTTCATGTGTTCCTTCATGGTTTCTACTCCCTCTGTCTCTCTCTGTTCATGTGTTCCTTCATGGTTTCTACTCCCTCTGTCTCTCTCTGTTCATGTGTTCCTTCATGGTTTCTACTCTCTCTGTCTCTCTCTGTTCATGTGTTCCTTCATGGTTTCTACTTCCTCTGTCTCTCTCTGTTCATGTATTCCTTCATGGTTTCTACTTCCTCTGTCTCTCTCTGTTCATGTATTCCTTCATGGTTTCTACTCCCTCTGTCTCTCTCTGTTCATGTGTTCCTTCATGGTTTCTACTCCCTCTGTCTCTCTCTGTTCATGTGTTCCTTCATGGTTTCTACTTCCTCTGTCTCTCTCTGTTCATGTGTTCCTTCATGGTTTCTACTTCCTCTGTCTCTCTCTGTTCATGTGTTCCTTCATGGTTTCTACTTTGTTTCTATACGGCCGGCAGATCAGAGTTCTGGTCTAATGGTTATTCTTCAGAACCAGATCCAGACTGATGGGATGTGTGGTCAGAACCAGATCCAGACTGATGGGATGTGTGGTCAGAACCAGATCCAGACTGATGGGATGTGTGGTCAGAACCAGATCCAGACTGATGGGATGTGTGGTCAGAACCAGATCCAGACTGACGGGATGTGTGGTCAGAACCAGATTAAGACTGACGGGATGTGTGGTCAGAA
Organism: Oncorhynchus mykiss; assembly: GCF_057628025.1. NCBI lineage: Eukaryota > Metazoa > Chordata > Actinopteri > Salmoniformes > Salmonidae > Oncorhynchus > Oncorhynchus mykiss. The sequence goes on from NC_143047.1 coordinate 44,607,989, forward strand.
CCATATTAAGACTGATGTGATGTGTGGTCAGAACCAGATTAAGACTGATGGGATGTGTGGTCAGAACCAGATTAAGACTGATGGGATGTGCGGTCAGAACCAGATCCAGACTGATGGGATGTGTGGTCAGAACCATATTAAGACTGATGGGATGTGTGGTCAGAACCATATTAAGACTGATGGGATGTGTGGTCAGAACCAGATCCAGACTGATGTGATGTGTGGTCAGAACCAGATCCAGACTGATGAGATCTTTGGTCAGAACCATATTAAGACTGATGGGATGTGTGGTCAGAACCAGATCCAGACTGATGATATGTGTGGTCAGAACCAGATCCAGACTGATGGGATGTGTGGTCAGAACCAGATCCAGACTGATGTGATGTGTGGTCAGAACCAGATCCAGACTGATGGGATGTGTGGTCAGAACCAGATTAAGACTGATGGGATGTGTGGTCAGAACCAGATCCAGACTGATGAGATGTGTGGTCAGAACCAGATCGAGACTGATGGGATGTGTGGTCAGAACCAGATCCAGACTGATGGGATGTGTGGTCAGAACCAGATCCAGACTGATGGGATGTGTGGTCAGAACCAGATCCAGAATGATGTGATGTGTGGTCATTGTATTTGTGAACCCCGCAGGTAAAGAAGATGGGAAGTCCTGTCAGAAGGTGACAGTAAGGATGACGATACGGAAGAACGACTGTCGCAGTAACAGACCGGTACGTTTTAATTTTTTAAAATTGATTCTGACCTGGGTATATAAATGCCACATCAAAATGCAGGAATAGCACCATGTCTGGGAATCTTGTTTCTGGATGAGTAGGAGGGTCAAGTCCATCATGGATTATTGTGCCACGATAGTTGAGCAATATCTTCATCACGATAACGGCTTTTATCATGACGTCTTAAAAAAAGAAAACGCAAAAAAAGCTAATCTTTATGTCGCATTAAGGATAATTCATAGCCCATCTTCACCACCTGGCGTGGATCAGCTACAAACTGTCCTTAATGCTATATTTGGCGTAGTCGGCAGGATTAGGATATTCACATTTAGCATTACATCCACCTTGTTACATTTTTTGTTGTTGTTTTTTTTCTCCCTCCAGGTCAACATAGTGTCATGTGACGGGAAGTGTCCGTCGGCCAGTATTTACAACTACAACATCAACACGTACGCCAGGTTCTGTAAGTGCTGCCGTGAGATGGGGCTGCAGAGACGCTCCGTGCAGCTCTACTGCAGTGGCAACTCCACGTGGGTCAACTACTCGATACAGGAACCCACCGACTGCTCCTGCCAGTGGTCTTAGTGGCCACAAAGACACACACACATGTATGCACACGTATAAACACGTATGCACACATGACCGTTATTCACTACAGGTGTACACACATTAAGTATATGCACACACACACACACACGCACAACCACATACACACACACACACACAACCACATACATACACACACACACACACACACACACTGCAGAGACACTACTCTTGTATGTCAGAGGGACAACAGAAGGTTGGGTATAGCAGAGCATGGTTTACCGGCTTTGGGGGCTTTGGGGCAGTTGAAGGTGGGTAGGGATTTATATGGACACAGCACAGCATCTATACAGGCTGAGAGGAGGAGGAAGCTATGAGTGGCTGTCATCCTACCGAACCAAAAAAGGCCCCGTTACATGTCATGTTGATATGTTGTTGTTGATTTCTCTTTATTTAAATTCTGCATTTCTATCTCTGAGAGTCAGGCTAGATGTCAGATCACGTTGTGTATCCGGAGCTGTCGGGTCAGTTTCGGGTTGGAAATGGTGTATTTCACAGTTTGTTACTCTTCACGTACCTCATATGGGGCGGCAGCTTAGTCTAGTGGTTAGAGCGTTGGACTAGTAACCGGAAGGTTGCAAGCTCAAACCCCCGAGCTGACAAGGTACAAATCTGTCGTTCTGCCCCTGAACAAGGCAGTTAACCCACTGTTCCTAGGCCAGTTAACCCACTGTTCCTAGGCTGTCATTGAAAATAAGAATTTGTTAAATAAAGGTAAAAAATTGGTAGCTCTTTCAGAGGTGTGGTCAAGTCCACAAAAAAGCCACAAGAATTTGAAACATAATTTGAGTGTGTTTTCTTTGACACTAAGAATACACAGCTTTAGTACTGTAGCTATATTCAACTCCAAAGTGTATTGTACTACACATACACTACCGTTCAAAAGTTTGAGGTCACTTAGAAATGTCCTTGTTTTTTAAATAAAAGCATCATTTGTTGTCCATTAAAATAACATCAAATTGATCAGAAATACAGTGTAGAAATTGTTAATGTTGTAAATGACTATTGTAGCTGGAAAAGGCTGATTTTTTTATGGAATATCTACATAGGTGTACAGAGGCCCAATATCAGCAACCATCACTCTGTGTTCCAATGGCACGTTGTGTTAGCTAATACAAATGTATCCTTTTAAAAGGCTAATTGATCATTAGAAAACCCCTTTGCAACTATGTTAGTACAGTACTAGCTGTGTACTACTCCCTTCCCAGAACAGCGCAAACTAACCAGAATAGAAAGAGGAGTGGGAGGCCCCGGTGCACAACTGAGCAAGAGGACAAGTACGTTATGGTGTCTAGTTTGAGAAACAGACACCTCACAAGTCCTCAACTGGCAGCTTCGTTAAAAAGTACCTGCAAAACACCAGTCTCAACGTCAACAGTGAAGAGGCGGCCTTCTAGGCAGAGTTGCAAAGAAAAAGCCATATCTCAGACTGGCCAATAAAAATAAAAGATTAAGATGGGAAAAAGAACACAAACACTGGACAGAGGAACTCTGCCTAGAAGGCCAGCATCCTGGAGTCGCCTCTTCACTGTTGATGTTGAGACTGGTGTTTAGCGGATACAATTTTGGATACACAATAACTACAACTAGCTGATACACAACACAATAACTAGCTGATACACAATCACTACAACTAGCTGATACACAACACAATAACTACAACTAGCTGATACACAACACAACAACTACAACTAGCTGATACACAATAACTACAACTAGCTGATACACAACACAATAACTACAACTAGCTGATACACAATAACTACAACTAGCTAATACACAATAACTACAACTAGCTGATACACAATAACTACAACTAGCTGATACACAACACAATAACTACAACTAGCTGATACACAATAACTACAACTAGCTAATACACAATAACTACAACTAGCTGATACACAATAACTACAACTAGCTAACACACAATAACTACAACTAGCTAATACACAATAACTACAACTAGCTGATACACAATAACTACAACTAGCTGATACACAATAACTACAACTAGCTGATACACAATAACTACAACTAGCTGATACACAATAACTACAACTAGCTGATACACAATAACTACAACTAGCTGATACACAATAACTACAACTAGCTGATACACAATAACTACAACTAGCTGATACACAATAACTACAACTAGCTGATACACAATAACTACAACTAGCTGATACACAATAACTACAACTAGCTAATACACAATAACTACAACTAGCTGATACACAATAACTACAACTAGCTGATACACAACACAATAACAACAACTAGCTGATACACAATAACTACAACTAGCTGATACACAATAACTACAACTAGCTGATACACAATAACTACAACTAGCTGATACACAACACAATAACTACAACTAGCTGATACACAATAACTACAACTAGCTAATACACAATAACTACAACTAGCTGATACACAACACAATAACTACAACTAGCTGATACACAACACAATAACTACAACTAGCTGATACACAACAACTACAACTAGCTGATACACAATAACTACAACTAGTTGATACACAATAACTACAACTAGCTGATACACAACACAATAACTACAACTAGCTGATACACAATAACTACAACTAGCTAATACACAATAACTACAACTAGCTGATACACAATAACTACAACTAGCTAATACACAATAACTACAACTAGCTGATACACAATAACTACAACTAGCTGATACACAACACAATAACTACAACTAGCTGATACACAACACAATAACTACAACTAGCTGATACACAATAACTACAACTAGCTAATACACAATAACTACAACTAGTTGATACACAATAACTACAACTAGCTGATACACAACACAATAACTACAACTAGCTGATACACAATAACTACAACTAGCTAATACACAATAACTACAACTAGCTGATACACAATAACTACAACTAGCTGATACACAACACAATAACTACAACTAGCTGATACACAATAACTACAACTAGCTAATACACAATAACTACAACTAGCTGATACACAATAACTACAACTAGCTAATACACAATAACTACAACTAGCTAATACACAATAACTACAACTAGCTGATATACAATAACTACAACTAGCTGATACACAATAACTACAACTAGCTGATACACAACACAATAACTACAACTAGCTGATACACAATAACTACAACTAGCTGATACACAATAACTACAACTAGCTGATACACAACACAATAACTACAACTAGCTGATACACAACACAATAACTACAACTAGCTGATACACAATAACAACAACTAGCTGATACACAATAACTACAACTAGCAGATACACAATAACTACAACTAACTGATACACAACACAATAACTACAACTAACTGATACACAACACAATAACTACAACTAGCTAATACACAATAACTACAACTAGCTGATACACAATAACTACAACTAGCTGTGCAAAATGGTGTACTTGTGTAGCAATAATAAGCAAATGTGTGCAGCCCCGCAATTTGTAACTGGTATCTCCATTTTGTGTAGCTAACTGTGGTCTTGTGTGGTACGTACCTCATGTAGGAATTAGATCTGACTCTAGGCCAGCCCCACTCTATGTATTTTGTAGGTAAAATGTGAGAGTATAGAGTTCAACATTAACACTGAATTCAGACATCAAGTTGTGCCTCATTTGTACATAAATACATTCCCGATCTTTGTGCCTTTTGTGGAAATAAGTATTTTTACATTTAAAAAAATATATATATATATATTTAGATGTATTACTTTTAGAGAGTTATAACACTTCAATATGCTGTATATCAAGTGATATTAAATATGCTTTAATGTTACCATACTAGAGAGGTGTTGCTGAATAATTACCAATCAAGTTGTATGTCCACCATTTTATTTATTTGTTCCTGTTTAACTTAGCACAGCGTTCATTATTTTGGTTTTGGGGATTTTTGTCAACGCAGTTTCGTCAAGCGTTCGGCCCTGATATATTTAACCCCCAATAGCACTGTCCAAAACTGGTTTGGTTGCAGACCAGAAGTTGTTTTTTATTTTACAACTTTAATTTGTGGATATTTTTGAAATTGAAAATGTTAGGGGATAAAATGTAAATTATTTTTTTTTTACTGAGAGGCTGAAAGAATCGCGGTTTTGAAATCACTTTGTTGATAATACAGTAACTCGGTTGACAATAAGGTCTTCCGTTTTTTTCCTGTCTTGAAAATGTGTTTTTGTCACTTGATCGTAATACCTATTTTTAACTAAATAAATATATCACATCATAATAGAAATGTTGTGAAATGTGCGGTGACAATAATAAGTGTTGTGATTGGTTTGCTTATGTTTCAAGCGTTGTCAATAACTTCAGTTCATTGTAAAGGTTAATTGTTGAATTGTGTTATTATTGGGGATATGAAACAACAGGTTAGTGTAGTGAAACTAAATGTACATTTGAATTTCCAATAAATATTCCCTTAGAAAACCCTAAGATATCCTGACTGGTTTCTGTGTAAATGTTTCTAATGTTTTACAGTGGACATGGTTTTTGTGTGGAGATTGAGTTTCAGGACACATCATCCTATGGTCAATATTGGCTGCATGTTGGTTACTTTAGTAGTATTTAGTGTATCAGCACCGTTAAAATAGACTAGTTGATCATCCGACAGGAAACATGCTAGCTGTACATATTTTTTATTTTAGTTTATTTAACCTTTATTTAACTAAGCAAGTCAGTTCAGAAATAAATTATTATTTACATTGACGGCCTACACCGGCCAATCACGGACGTGCGCCGTACTATGGGACTCCCAATCACTGCTGGATGTGATGCAGCCTGGAATCCAACCAGGGAACTGTAGTGATGCCCCTCGCACTGAGATGCAGAGTCTTAGACCGCTGACTCACCCGCGAGCCCAAGGTTTATAGCAGACACAGTGTCTTAGACCGCTGACCCACCCGCGAGCCCAAGGTTTATAGCAGACACAGTGTCTTAGACCGCTGACCCACCCGGGAGCCCAAGGTTTATAGCAGACACAGTGTCTTACACCGCTGACCCACCCGGGAGCCCAAGGTTTATAGCAGACACAGCGTCTTAGACCGCTGACCCCACCCGGGAGCCCATGGTTTATAGCAGGCACAGTGTCTTAGACCGCTGACCCACCCGGGAGCCCAAGGTTTATAGCAGACACAGTGTCTTAGACCGCTGACCCACCCGGGAGCCCAAGGTTTATAGCTGACACAGTGTCTTAGACCGCTGACCCACCCGGGAGCCCAAGGTTTATAGCAGACACAGTGTCTTAGACCGCTGACCCCACCCGGGAGCCCATGGTTTACAGCAGGCACAGTGTCTTAGACCGCTGACCCACCCGGGAGCCCAAGGTTTATAGCAGACACAGTGTCTTAGACCGCTGACCCCACCCGGGAGCCCAAGGTTTATAGCAGACACAGTGTCTTAGACCGCTGACCCACCCGGGAGCCCAAGGTTTATAGCAGACACATTGTCTTAGACCGCTGCACCACCCGGGTTTAACCCCACCCTCAGAGATGACACTGTAGAGTTACACTGCACAGAGCAGGGTTAACCTTGTGGTTTAACCCCACCCCCAGAGATGACACTGTAGAGTTACACTGCACAGAGCAGGGTTAACCTTGTGGTTTAACCCCACCCTCAGAGAAGACACTGTAGAGTTACACTGCACAGAGCAGGGTTAACCTTGTGGTTTAACCCCACCCTCAGAGATGACACTGTAGAGTTACACTGCACAGAGCAGGGTTAACCTTGTGGTTTAACCCCACCCTCAGAGATGACACTGTAGAGTTACACTGCACAGAGCAGGGTTAACCTTGTGGTTTAACCCCACCCTCAGAGATGACACTGTAGAGTTACACTGCACGGAGCAGGGTTAACCTTGTGGTTTAACCCCACCCTCAGAGATGACACTGTAGAGTTACACTGCACAGAGCAGGGTTAACCTTGTGGTTTAACCTCACCCTCAGAGAAGACACTGTAGAGTTACACTGCACGGAGCAGGGTTAACCTTGTGGTTTATCCCCACCCTCAGAGATGACACTGTAGAGTTACACTGCACGGAGCAGGGACTGTAGAGTTACAATGCACGGAGCAGGGTTAACCTTGTGGTTTAACCCCACCCCCAGAGATGACACTGTAGAGTTACACTGCACGGAGCAGGGTTAACCTTGTGGTTTAACCCCACCCTCAGAGATGACACTGTAGAGTTACACTGCACGGAGCAGGGTTAACGTTGTGGTTTAACCCCACCCTCAGAGATGACACTGTAGAGTTACACTGCACGGAGCAGGGTTAACCTTGTGGTTTAACCCCACCCTCAGAGATGACACTGTAGAGTTACACTGCACGGAGCAGGGTTAACCTTGTGGTTTAACCCCACCCTCAGAGATGACACTGTAGAGTTACACTGCACAGAGCAGGGTTAACCTTGTGGTTTAACCCCACCCTCAGAGATGGCACTGTAGAGTTACACTGCACGGAGCAGGGTTAACCTTGTGGTTTAACCCCACCCTCAGAGAAGACACTGTAGAGTTACACTGCACAGAGCAGGGTTAACCTTGTGGTTTAACCCCACCCTCAGAGATGACACTGTAGAGTTACACTGCACGGAGCAGGGTTAACCTTGTGGTTTAACCCCACCCTCAGAGAAGACACTGTAGAGTTACACTGCACGGAGCAGGGTTAACCTTGTGGTTTAACCCCATCCTCAGAGATGACACTGTAGAGTTACACTGCACAGAGCAGGGTTAACCTTGTGGTTTAACCCCACCCTCAGAGATGACACTGTAGAGTTACACTGCACGGAGCAGGGTTAACCTTGTGGTTTAACCCCACCCTCAGAGAAGACACTGTAGAGTTACACTGCACGGAGCAGGGTTAACCTTGTGGTTTAACCCCACCCTCAGAGATGACACTGTAGAGTTACACTGCACGGAGCAGGGTTAACCTTGTGGTTTAACCCCACCCTCAGAGATGACACTGTAGAGTTACACTGCACGGAGCAGGGTTAACCTTGTGGTTTAACCCCACCCTCAGAGATGACACTGTAGAGTTACACTGCACGGAGCAGGATTAACCTTGTGGTTTAACCCCATCCTCAGAGATGACACTGTAGAGTTACACTGCACAGAGCAGGGTTAACCTTGTGGTTTAACCCCACCCTCAGAGATGACACTGTAGAGTTACACTGCACAGAGCAGGGTTAACCTTGTGGTTTAACCCCACCCTCAGAGAAGACACTGTAGAGTTACACTGCACGGAGCAGGGTTAACCTTGTGGTTTAACCCCACCCTCAGAGATGACACTGTAGAGTTACACTGCACGGAGCAGGGTTAACCTTGTGGTTTAACCCCACCCTCAGAGATGACACTGTAGAGTTACACTGCACGGAGCAGGGTTAACCTTGTGGTTTAACCCCACCCTCAGAGATGACACTGTAGAGTTACACTGCACGGAGCAGGGTTAACCTTGTGGTTTAACCCCACCCTCAGAGATGACACTGTAGAGTTACACTGCACGGAGCAGGGTTAACCTTGTGGTTTAACCCCACCCTCAGAGATGACACTGTAGAGTTACACTGCACGGAGCAGGGTTAACCTTGTGGTTTAACCCCACCCTCAGAGATGACATTGTAGAGTTACACTGCACGGAGCAGGGTTAACCTTGTGGTTTAACCCCACCCTCAGAGATGACACTGTAGAGTTACACTGCACGGAGCAGGGTTAACCTTGTGGTTTAACCCCACCCTCAGAGATGACACTGTAGAGTTACACTGCACGGAGCAGGGTTAACCTTGTGGTTTAACCCCACCCTCAGAGAAGACACTGTAGAGTTACACTGCACGGAGCAGGGTTAACCTTGTGGTTTAACCCCACCCTCAGAGATGACACTGTAGAGTTACACTGCACGGAGCAGGGTTAACCTTGTGGTTTAACCCCACCCTCAGAGATGACACTGTAGAGTTACACTGCACGGAGCAGGGTTAACCTTGTGGTTTAACCCCACCCTCAGAGATGACACTGTAGAGTTACACTGCACGGAGCAGGGTTAACCTTGTGGTTTAACCCCACCCTCAGAGATGACACTGTAGAGTTACACTGCACGGAGCAGGGTTAACCTTGTGGTTTAACCCCACCCTCAGAGATGACACTGTAGAGTTACACTGCACGGAGCAGGGTTAACCTTGTGGTTTAACCCCACCCTCAGAGATGACACTGTAGAGTTACACTGCACGGAGCAGGGTTAACCTTGTGGTTTAACCCCACCCTCAGAGATGACACTGTAGAGTTACACTGCACGGAGCAGGGTTAACCTTGTGGTTTAACCCCACCCTCAGAGATGACACTGTAGAGTTACACTGCACGGAGCAGGGTTAACCTTGTGGTTTAACCCCAGCCTCAGAGATGACACTGTAGAGTTACACTGCACGGAGCAGGGTTAACCTTGTGGTTTAACCCCACCCTCAGAGATGACACTGTAGAGTTACACTGCACGGAGCAGGGTTAACCTTGTGGTTTAACCCCACCCTCAGAGATGACACTGTAGAGTTACACTGCACGGAGCAGGGTTAACCTTGTGGTTTAACCCCACCCTCAGAGATGACACTGTAGAGTTACACTGCACGGAGCAGGGTTAACCTTGTGGTTTAACCCCACCCTCAGAGATGACACTGTAGAGTTACACTGCACGGAGCAGGGTTAACCTTGTGGTTTAACCCCACCCTCAGAGATGACACTGTAGAGTTACACTGCACGGAGCAGGGTTAACCTTGTGTTTTAACTCCACCCTCAGAGATGACACTGTAGAGTTACACTGCACGGAGCAGGGTTAACCTTGTGGTTTAACCCCACCCTCAGAGATGACACTGTAGAGTTACACTGCACGGAGCAGGGTTAACCTTGTGGTTTAACCCCACCCTCAGAGATGACACTGTAGAGTTACACTGCACGGAGCAGGGTTAACCTTGTGGTTTAACCCCACCCTCAGAGATGACACTGTAGAGTTACACTGCATGGAGCAGGGTTAACCTTGTGGTTTAACCCCACCCTCAGAGATGACACACACACACCTGATTGAATGAGGGCATTACATTCATTTCCACATGAGTCTAGTCTAGGCCTAGATACCAATCAGATCCAGTGTTAACCGACAGCTGACACCTGAATACCAATCAGATCCAGCGTTAACCGACAGCTGACAGCTGAATACCAATCAGATCCAGCGTTAACCGACAGCTGACACCTGAATACCAATCAGATCCAGCGTTAACCGACAGCTGACACCTGAATACCAATCAGATCCAGCGTTAACCGACAGCTGACACCTGCATACCAATCAGATCCAGCGATAACCGACAGCTGACACCTGAATACCAATCAGATCCAGCGTTAACCGACAGCTGACACCTGCATACCAATCAGATGGTGGTGTCAGAGGTGGAACTGCGTTGGAGCCGTCAAATCGGTGAGCAGCTGCTCTTGATCATTGTCACGAAGCCACGCCCACGTTAGAATATCAGAGTGAGAAAGTGTAGGTTATAATAGAAATAATCACACTCAAATTTTAAAAAATCATTATATTAACCTTTCTGATCTCCCCATCCCGGATCCGGGTTCGTGAATACAGACTCAAGCTCATTACCATAACGCAACGTTAACTATTCATGAAAATCGCAAATTAAATGAAATAAATATGCTAGCTCTCAAGCTTAGCCTTTTGTTAACAACACTGTCATCTCAGATTTTCAAAATATGCTTCTCAACCATTGCAAAACAAGCATTTGTGTAACAGTATTGATGGCTAACGTAGCATTTAGCATTAGCATTCAGCTGGCAACATTTACACAAAAAAACAGAAAAGCATTCAAAAAAATCATTTACCTTTGAAGAACTTCAGATGTTTTCAATGAGGAGACTCTCAGATAGCAAATGTTCAGTTTTTCCTGAAAGATTATTTGTTTAGGACAAATCGCTCCGTTTTCTGCGTCACGTTTAGCTATGAAAAAACCCCTGTATCCAGGATTGTGTAAATCTATCAGCAAGCTCATTAGCATAACACAACGTTAACTATTTATGAAAATCGCAAATGAAATGAAATAAATATGCCATCTCTCAAGCTTAGCCTTTTGTAAACAACACTGTCATCTCAGATTTTCAAAATATGCTTCTCAACCATAGAAAAACAATCATTTGTGCAAAAGTAGCTAGCTAGAGTTAGCATTTCGCGTTAGCATTTAGCGTTAGCATTAGCGTTAGCATCCAGCACGCAACATTAACAAAAACATAAAAGCCTTCAAATAAAATCATTTACCTTTGAAGAACTTCTGATGTTTTCAATGAGGATACTCTCAGTTAGATAGCAGATGCTCAGTTTTTCCAAAAAGATTCCTTGTGTATTAGAAATAGCTCCGTTTTATACATCACATTTGGCTACCAAAAAAAATCCATAAATTCAGTCCTCAAAACGCAAACTTTTTTCCAAATTAACTCCATAATATCGACTGAAAACATGGCAAACGTTGTTTAGAATCAATCCTCAAGGTGTTTTTCACATATCTCTTCATTGATACATCGTTCTTGGAAACATGCTTTCTCTCCTGAATCCCAGGAGAAAATGCCTGCACTTGAAGATTACGCACAAATTTAGACAAAGGACACCGGGCGGACCTCTGGAAAATGTAGTCTCTTATGGCCAATCTTCCAATGATATGCCTACAAATACGTCACAATGCTGCTAAGACCTTGGGCGAACGACAGAAAGTGTAGGCTCATTCCTTGCGCAATCACAGCCATATAAGGAGAGAATGGAAAACAGAGCTTCAGAAATTCTGCTAATTCCTGGGTGATGCATCATCTTGGTTTCGCCTGTAGAATGAGTTCTGGGGCACTTACAGACAAAATCTTTGCAGATTCTGAAACTTCAGAGTGTTTTCTTTCCAAAACATAGTCGAGCATCTTTTCGTGACAAAATATCGCGCTTAAAACGGGAACGTTTTTTATCCAAAAATGAAATAGCGCCCCTAGAGCTCTAAGAGGTTAAAATACAAGGATTTCTGTCAGCCTAATTTGAGGTGTAGATTACATCTCACATTCTAGTGTTGGAGTGTGGATGGGACTGTTTCGGGTATATTTACCCCTCAGCATCTCCAGATGAATAAACTAAATGACCTCAGCTGACACCGGGCTCATATTCTAGTCGATTCTATTCCTAGGAGTATCTAGACGCCCGCATGTGAGCTGTGATATTATAGACAAATTAACCCAGTGACCTGATCTCTGTAGATGTCGTTAGGTTCTGATTCTATTTAGATGTTTAAATACTATTCGTAGGATTCTAAAAACAATGCCTGGCTGTAATACTGGCTGTGTTTCAGCAGTACAGTTTAGTCACAGTGGAGGGTCCTCTGCTGGTCACGGTTAGAGGGAGTCTATAGCCCTTCACGCTACAGGACACGGTTAGAGGGAGTCTATAGCCCTTCACGCTACAGGACAAGGTTAGAGGGAGTCTATAGCCCTTCACGCTACAGGACACGGTTAGAGGGAGTCTATAGCCCTTCACGCTGCAGGACACGGTTAGAGGGAGTCTTTAGCCCTTCACGCTACAGGACACAGTTAGAGGGAGTCTATAGCCCTTCACGCTACAGGACACGGTTAGAGGGAGTCTATAGCCCTTCACGCTACAGGACACGGTTAGAGGGAGTCTATAGCCCTTCACGCTACAGGACACGGTTAGAGGGAGTCTATAGCCCTTCACGCTACAGGACACGGTTAGAGGGAGTCTATAGCCCTTCACGCTACAGGACACGGTTAGAGGGAGTCTATAGCCCTTCACGCTGCAGGACACGGTTAGAGGGAGTCTATAGCCCTTCACGCTACAGGACACGGTTAGAGGGAGTCTATAGCCCTTCACGCTACAGGACACGGTTAGAGGGAGTCTATAGCCCTTCACGCTGCAGGACACGGTTAGAGGGAGTCTATAGCCCTTCACGCTACAGGACACGGTTAGAGGGAGTCTATAGCCCTTCACGCTGCAGGACACGGTTAGAGGGAGTCTATAGCCCTTCACGCTACAGGACACAGTTAGAGGGAGTCTATAGCCCTTCACGCTACAGGACACTGTTAGAGGGAGTCTATAGCCCTTCACGCTACAGGACACGGTTAGAGGGAGTCTATAGCCCTTCACGCTACAGGACACGGTTAGAGGGAGTCTATAGTCCTTCACGCTACAGGACACGGTTAGAGGGAGTCTATAGCCCTTCACGCTACAGGACAAGGTTAGAGGGAGTCTACAGCCCTTCACGCTACAGGACACGGTTAGAGGGAGTCTATAGCCCTTCACGCTACAGGACACGGTTAGAGGGAGTCTATAGCCCTTCACGCTGCAGGACACGGTTAGAGGGAGTCTATAGCCCTTCACGCTACAGGACACGGTTAGAGGGAGTCTATAGCCCTTCACGCTACAGGACACGGTTAGAGGGAGTCTATAGCCCTTCACGCTGCAGGACACGGTTAGAGGGAGTCTATAGCCCTTCACGCTACAGGACACGGTTAGAGGGAGTCTATAGCCCTTCACGCTGCAGGACACGGTTAGAGGGAGTCTATAGCCCTTCACGCTACAGGACACAGTTAGAGGGAGTCTATAGCCCTTCACGCTACAGGACACGGTTAGAGGGAGTCTATAGCCCTTCACGCTACAGGACACGGTTAGAGGGAGTCTATAGCCCTTCACGCTACAGGACACGGTTAGAGGGAGTCTATAGTCCTTCACGCTACAGGACACGGTTAGAGGGAGTCTATAGCCCTTCACGCTACAGGACAAGGTTAGAGGGAGTCTACAGCCCTTCACGCTACAGGACACGGTTAGAGGGAGTCTATAGCCCTTCACGCTACAGGACACGGTTAGAGGGAGTCTATAGCCCTTCACGCTACAGGACACGGTTAGAGGGAGTCTACAGCCCTTCACGCTACAGGACACGGTTAGAGGAAGTCTATAGCCCTTCATGCTACAGGACACGATTAGAGGGAGTCTATAGCCCTTCACGCTACAGGACACGATTAGAGGGAGTCTATAGCCCTTCACGCTACAGGACACGGTTAGAGGGAGTCTATAGCCCTTCACGCTACAGGACACGGTTAGAGGGAGTCTATGGCCCTTCACGCTACAGGACAGGGGTGGGTCATCATAGCTGGTGTAGTAGGGCTGCTAGGCTGACAGTAGTGGGTGCAGGCTAATGCTCCAGCCAAAGCAGAAACACACCTGATTCAACTCATTAAGAATTGATTAAAGACCATAATTAGTGGATTAGTTCAATCAGGTTTGAAACCAGTTTGTTGTTACTAAAACCTACACTCATCACAAGCAAAGCCCTTTCATGATAAAACTGGATACCGCTGCTGTAGTGCCAATTCCTGCATTGGGACATCTTTCTCAAACTAGGTCTTTCTGTGGTTGTGGTAGAGACGGTTTGATTGGGTGACCTCTTATAACAAATTATTTGTGTTTAACCCCCCCACACATAAAAATATTGTAAAAACGCCAGAAAATAAATAACAAATAAGCTCCATGTGATTTTTAAGTATTTCCTCACATAATGCAGAAATATATCTGATCAAGGTTTGAAATTGTTGTTTAAGTCAAATGTTACATCTGTTTGGGCTTCCTGTGATCAATATGCCGTCTACAAATGATAGATAGATGTTATCTGACACCTAGTCAGTTCACCAGACAGATAGATGTTATCTGACACCTAGTCAGTTCACCAGGCAGATAGATGTTATCTGACACCTAGTCAGTTCACCAGACAGATAGATGTTATCTGACACCTAGTCAGTTCACCAGGCAGATAGATGTTATCTGACACCTAGTCAGTTCACCAGACAGATAGATGTTATCTGACACCTAGTCAGTTCACCAGACAGATACGTTATCTGACACCTAGTCAGTTCACCAGGCAGATAGATGTTATCTGACACCTGGTCAGTTCACCAGGCAGATAGATGTTATCTGACACCTAGTCAGTTCACCAGACAGATAGATGTTATCTGACACCTAGTCAGTTCACCAGACAGATACGTTATCTGACACCAAGTCAGTTCACCAGACAGATAGATGTTATCTGACACCTAGTCAGTTCACCAGACAGATAGATGTTATCTGACACCTAGTCAGTTCACCAGGCAGATAGATGTTATCTGACACCTAGTCAGTTCACCAGACAGATAGATGTTATCTGACACCTAGTCAGTTCACCAGGCAGATAGATGTTATCTGACACCTAGTCAGTTCACCAGACAGATAGATGTTATCTGACACCTAGTCAGTTCACCTGACAGATACGTTATCTGACACCAAGTCAGTTCACCAGACAGATAGATGTTATCTGACACCTAGTCAGTTCACCAGACAGATAGATGTTGTCTGACACCTAGTCAGTTCACCAGACAGATAGATGTTATCCGACACCTAGTCAGTTCACCAGGCAGATATATGTTATCTGACACCTAGTCAGTTCACCAGACAGATAGATGTTATCTGACACCTAGTCAGTTCACCAGGCAGATAGATGTTATCTGACACCTAGTCAGTTCACCAGACAGATAGATGTTATCTGACACCTAGTCAGTTCACCAGACAGATAGATGTTATCTGACACCTAGTCAGTTCACCAGGCAGATAGATATTATCTGATAACTTGTAAGACAATGAAGCAGAACAAGAACAGAGAGAGAGAAAGTGAGAGAAAGAAAGAGAGAGAGAGAGAGTTGATCTGATCTGAATGTGGCAGGACACACTCATGGGGTGAACTCATGGGGTGAACAGGAATAGATCTGATCTGAATGTGGCAGGACACACAGTGACTCAGGGGCTGAACAGGAATAGATCTGATCTGAATGTGGCAGGACACACAGTGACTCAGGGGCTGAACAGGAATAGATCTGATCTGAATGTGGCAGGACACACAGTGACTCAGGGGCTGAACAGGAATAGATCTGATCTGAATGTGGCAGGACACACAGTGACTCATGGGGTGAACAGGAATAGATCTGATCTGAATGTGGCAGGACACACAGTGACTCAGGGGCTGAACAGGAATAGATCTGATCTGAATGTGGCAGGACACACAGTGACTCAGGGGCTGAACAGGAATAGATCTGATCTGAATGTGGCAGGACACACAGTGACTCATGGGGTGAACAGGAATAGATCTGATCTGAATGTGGCAGGACACACAGTGACTCAGGGGCTGAACAGGAATAGATCTGATCTGAATGTGGCAGGACACACAGTGACTCATGGGGTGAACAGGAATAGATCTGATCTGAATGTGGCAGGACACACAGTGACTCAGGGGCTGAACAGGAATAGATCTGATCTGAATGTGGCAGGACACACAGTGACTCAGGGGCTGAACAGGAATAGATCTGATCTGAATGTGGCAGGACACACGGTGACTCATGGGGTGAACAGGAATAGATCTGATCTGAATGTGGCAGGACACACAGTGACTCATGGGCTGAACAGGAATAGATCTGATCTGAATGTGGCAGGACACACAGTGACTCAGGGGCTGAACAGGAATAGATCTGATCTGAATGTGGCAGGACACACAGTGACTCAGGGGCTGAACAGGAATAGATCTGATCTGAATGTGACAGGACACACAGTGACTCATGGGGTGAACAGGAATAGATCTGATCTGAATGTGGCAGGACACACGGTGACTCATGGGGTGAACAGGAATAGATCTGATCTGAATGTGGCAGGACACACAGTGACTCATGGGGCTGAACAGGAATAGATCTGATCTGAATGTGGCAGGACACACAGTGACTCAGGGGCTGAACAGGAATAGATCTGATCTGAATGTGGCAGGACACACGGTGACTCATGGGGTGAACAGGAACAGTCATCAACTCATACATCAAGAGCAGAAGTGGGCCATAGGGTGGTGTCCCGGGTACCTGTTGATGTCATAAAAGAGATTGACTGGGAACATTGTCGTGGCAACCTGGCACCCGGTCGGCATGGTAACATGACCCACAGAGTACAGGCTCTTTGGTGATGAGTAAATACGCTGTTGTGAGCTCTCTGTCATGACGGCATGATGCTTGAAGTGCCATCAATCAACAGCTGGTGAGGATATGACATCATACTGGCAGCTGGCAGACAGAGGACCTACAGTAGACCTGGACTATCATTTCAATGGGTTTTATGAACTTATGACAAGAAAAGTTATTATTTTTATTTTTAGAAACCTGTATATGAAATTTAAAAAAAAAAATATATATTTCCTTTATTTCATTTCCTAGGGGATATAAATGAGGTAACAGTCTATTTCCTAGGGGATATAAATGAGATAACAGTCTATTTCCTAAGGGAAATAAATGAGGTAACAGTCTATTTCCTAAGGGATATAAATGAGGTAACAGTCTATTTCCTAGGGGATATCAATGAGATAACAGTCTATTTCCTAGAAGATATTGTATTAGATAAACATTTCCTAGGGGATATCAATGAGATAACAGTCTATTTCCTAGAAGATATAAATTTGATCAACATTTCCTAGTGGATATAAATGGGATAACAATTTCCTAGGGGATAGAAATGAGATAACAGTCTCTCTTGTTGCCCCATACACCAAACCCTCAACCACTATCCTTGTTCTGCAGTGTCCCAGTGTAGTACAGGACAAGGTGATGGACACTACAGGACAGGAAAGGGACACTTCAGGACAGGGACACTGCAGGACAGGGACACTTCAGGACAGGGACACTGCAGGACAGGGACACTGCAGGACAGGGACACTGCAGGACAGGAAAGGGACACTGCAGGACAGGGACACTTCAGGACAGGGACACTGCAGGACAGGGACACTGCAGGACAGGGACACTGCAGGACAGGGATACTGCAGGACAGGGACACTGCAGGACAGGGACACTGCAGTACAGGAAAGGGACAGTGCAGGACAGGGACACTGCAGGACAGGGACACTGCAGGACAGGACAGGAGCGATCATACAGGGACACTGCAGGACAGGGACACTGGAGGACAGGACAGGAGAGATCATACAGGGACACTGCAGGACAGGGACACTGCAGGACAGGGACACTGCAGGACAGGGACACTGCAGGACAGGACAGGAGAGATCATACAGGGACAAGCCTCCCAGTGGTTTTAGTCATTGAAAATATACCATTGCAGAACTAAATGATAACAGCAGTGAAGCTTTAAGTCTCTACAGGAGGGTTCCTTAATGACACCCCATCAGTCTCCTAAGCCTTCTGGATGCTAACCACTCTAACAACTCTGTAGGCAGGTCTTATATCAAAGACCGGCCCTCACGACCAGCTGTATCAAAGCACAGTTTGGACATCTCTGAAGGGCCCATGCTGCTGGAGAAGCTTTTGAAATGAAAGCTACGCGAAAGCTCCACAGGCCTAAACAGTGTTGAGGCAAGACAACACTGAGTTAGAAATAAAACCCTGCCTTGTCCACAATTCCTCTATGAAATACAGCAGATGTTGGGGGTAGCTGACACGTCCTGATGCGTGGCAGCTTGCAGGTCCCGTTTATTTGTGTTGCTGCTGCCTGTGCGCTTGACTGTGTTGTGTTGTTGCGCTGTTGTGTTCTGCACTGTGGTTCACATTGTAAATGTGAGTAGAGGAATCTAATTATGGTAAATATGAATAAATTTATTTATTGCTATTTTCTTGTCATCAAGATGTAACTTGGCACGTCTATGGTAACTTTCTGCTAGTGGAGAACTGTAAGTCATAGCAACATCACTAAGTCATTCACTAGGAAGATATCAACATCACTACAGACCTATAAGTCATAGCAACATCACTACAGACCTATAAGTCATAGCAACATCACTACAGACCTATAAGTCATAGCAACATCATTACAGACCTATAAGTCATAGCAACATCACTACAGACCTATAAGTCATAGCAACATCACTACGGACCTATAAGTCATAGCAACATCACTACAGACCTATAAGTCATAGCAACATCACTACAGACCTATAAGTCATAGCAACATCACTACAGACCTATAAGTCATAGCAACATCACTACGGACCTATAAGTCATAGCAACATCACTACAGACCTATAAGTCATAGCAACATCACTACAGAACTATGAGTCATAGCAACATCACTAAGTCATTCACTAGGAAGATATCAACATCACTACAGACCTATAAGTCATAGCAACATCACTACAGACCTATAAGTCATAGCAACATCACTACAGACCTATAAGTCATAGCAACATCACTACAGAACTATGAGTCATAGCAACATCACTAAGTCATTCACTAGGAAGATATCAACATCACTACAGACCTATAAGTCATAGCAACATCACTACAGACCTATAAGTCATAGCAACATCACTACAGACCTATAAGTCATAGCAACATCACTACAGACCTATAAGTCATAGCAACATCACTACAGAACTATGAGTCATAGCAACATCACTACAGAACTATGAGTCATAGCAACATCACTAAGTCATTCACTAGGAAGATATCAACATCACTACAGACCTATAAGTCATAACAACATCACTACAGAACTATGAGTCATAGCAACATCACTAAGTCATTCACTAGGAAGATATCAACATCACTACAGACCTATAAGTCATAACAACATCACTACAGAACTATGAGTCATAGCAACATCACTACAGACCTATAAGTCATAGCAACATCACTAAGTCATTCACTAGGAAGATATCAACATCACTACAGACCTATAAGTCATAACAACATCACTACAGAACTATGAGTCATAGCAACATCACTAAGTCATTCACTAGGAAGATATCAACATCACTACAGACCTATAAGTCATAACAACATCACTACAGACCTATAAGTCATAGCAACATCACTACAGACCTATAAGTCATAGCAACATCACTAAGTCATTCACTAGGAAGCTATCAACATCACTACAGACCTATAAGTCATAACAACATCACTACAGAACTATGAGTCATAGCAACATCACTACAGACCTATAAGTCATAACAACATCACTACAGAACTATGAGTCATAGCAACATCACTACAGACCTATAAGTCATAGCAACATCACTACAGACCTATAAGTCATAGCAACATCACTACAGACCTATAAGTCATAGCAACATCATTACAGACCTATAAGTCATAGCAACATCACTACAGACCTATAAGTCATAGCAACATCATTACAGACCTATAAGTCATAGCAACATCACTACAGACCTATAAGTCATAGCAACATCACTACAGACCTATAAGTCATAACAACATCACTACAGACCTATAAGTCATAGCAACATCACTAAGTCATTCACTAGGAAGCTATCAACATCACTACAGACCTATAAGTCATAGCAACATCACTACAGACCTATAAGTCATAGCAACATCACTACAGACCTATAAGTCATTCACCTGGACTCTAGCAACATCACTACAGACCTATAAGTCATTCACTAGGAAGCTATCAACATCACTACAGACCTATAAGTCATAGCAACATCACTACAGACCAATAAGTCATAGCAACATCACTACAGACCTATAAGTCATAACAACATCACTACAGACCTATAAGTCATAACAACATCAGTACAGACCTATAAGTCATAGCAACATCAGTACAGACCTATAAGTCATAGCAACATCAGTACAGACCTATAAGTCATAGCAACATCACTACAGACCTATAAGTCATAGCAACATCACTACAGACCTATAAGTCATAGCAACATCACTATGGACCTATAAGTCATAGCAACATCACTACAGACCTATAAGTCATAGCAACATCACTACAGACCTATAAGTCATAGCAACATCACTATGGACCTATAAGTCATAGCAACATCACTACAGACCTATAAGTCATAGCAACATCACTAAGTCATTCACTAGGAAGCTATCAACATCACTACAGACCTATAAGTCATAGCAACATCACTACAGACCTATAAGTCATAGCAACATCACTATACTGACTGATTGGCTGAATGAGTGACACTGGCTGACTGTCTGAATGACTGACTGACTGGCTGACTAGCTGACTGACTGTCTGACTGACTGGCTGACTGACTGACTGACTGACTAGCTGACTGGCTGAATGACTAGCTGACTGGCTGAATGACTAGCTGACTGGCTGAATGACTGTCTGACTGACTGTCTGACTGACTGGCTGACTAGCTGACTGGCTGAATGACTGACTGACTGACTGAATGACTGACTGACTGGCTGACTGACTGACTGACTGGCTGAATGACTATCGAGAAGATGAAACACAGACTTAAATGGAGGTAAGAGGCAGTGGGATTGGCGTCCTTTTCCAGGACAACTATTGTACTAGAGGCAGTGGGATTGGCGTCCTTTTCCAGGACAACTATTGTACTAGAGGCAGCTTGTGCCTGTACTACATACACCATGGTGGAATGTCCATGGTGAGCGTGCCTGGTACGGCAGTGAGTGACTGGGTGTTGCAACATGGAACGTTTCCAGCTTGCCAGTGACTCCAGATTCCTTGTCGAGGATCACATTGCTAGCAGATTATCCAGCTGCATGCAGAAAGAGCCTGCTGAAATGACAGATTCAGTCTTCTTGTACC
>NC_143047.1:44632500-44640000 GCF_057628025.1 Oncorhynchus mykiss
TGTTAAGACATTCTCAGTAATGTTCGTGCTACATGTTAAGACATTCTCAGTAATGTTCGTGCTACATGTTAAGACATTCTCAGTAATGTACATGCTACATGTTAAGACATTCTCAGTAATGTAAGTGCTACATGTTAAGACATTCTCAGTAATGTTCGTGCTACATGTTAAGACATTCTCAGTAATGTTCGTGCTACATGTTAAGACATTCTCAGTAATGTACATGCTACATGTTAAGACATTCTCAGTAATGTTCGTGCTACATGTTAAGACATTCTCAGTAATGTACGTGCTACATGTTAAGACATTCTCAGTAATGTACGTGCTACATGTTAAGACATTCTCAGTAATGTACATGCTACATGTTAAGACATTCTCAGTAATGTTCGTGCTACATGTTAAGACATTCTCAGTAATGTACATGCTGCATGTTAAGACATTCTCAGTAATGTTCGTGCTACATGTTAAGACATTCTCAGTAATGTTCGTGCTACATGTTAAGACATTCTCAGTAATGTTCGTGCTACATGTTAAGACATTCTCAGTAATGTACATGCTACATGTTAAGACATTCTCAGTAATGTTCGTGCTGCATGTTAAGACATTCTCAGTAATGTTCGTGCTACATGTTAAGACATTCTCAGTAATGTACATGCTACATGTTAAGACATTCTCAGTAATGTACGTGCTACATGTTAGCGGTAATGAGTAGAGGGAGTATGGAGTTGGGGGTTTGGGTGGATTGTGGGTTGTGGGTCGCTAAGGACTGATATTATGGCAAAGCTCATGACCAGTCATTTTACAGGACACCTGTTGCCAGGGGTGGAGTGGGGAACCATGACACCTTCTGCTCTCCGGGGCAGGAAGTTGGTCACCAGGTCAAAGGTCATGGGATTGGTCCTCCAACAGGTGAGGCAGAGTAAGGGCTACTTGGAGAGCACACACACACACACATCCAGTTTTATGATAGGTACCTCTAACCTGGAACCATCCAGTCTACGATAGGTACCTCTAACCTGGAACCATCCAGTCTACGATAGGTACCTCTAACCTGGAACCATCCAGTCTACGATAGGTACCTCTAACCTGGAACCAACCAGTCTACGATAGGTACCTCTAACCTGGAACCATCCAGTCTACGATAGGTACCTCTAACCTGGAATGTAGAGATGCAGTGATTCAGCCAGTGAACTCCCACCAGGGAGGAAGGGGACAGGTCAGAGTGTTTTCTATGTTCTTTCTCCTCAGACTGCAGTATGTGTCCTGTCTCAACCTTAAAGCCCTCCAGTGAAAACTGATCCTGTTTCTATTTTTAACACCCTGGCACAGGGTTCACAAAGCTATGGGTGGGTATACAGGGCTGGGTCGTAAACAGCATTTACCCAGAATTCTATGGGGTGGGTGTAAACAGCATTTACCCAGAATTCTATGGGGTGGGTGTACAGGGCTGGGTTGTAAACAGCATTTACCCAGAATTCTATGGGTGGGTGTTCAGGGCTGGGTCGTAAACAGCATTTACCCAGAATTCTATGGGTGGGTGTACAGGGCTGGGTCGTAAACAGCATTTACCCAGAATTCTATGGGTGGGTGTACAGGGCTGGGTCGTAAACAGCATTTACCCAGAATTCTATGGGTGGGTGTTCAGGGCTGGGTCATAAACAGCATTTACCCAGAATTCTATGGGTGGGTGTTCAGGGCTTGGTCATAAACAGCATTTACCCAGAATTCTATGGGTGGGTGTTCAGGGCTGGGTCATAAACAGCATTTACCCAGAATTCTATGGGTGGGTGTTCAGTGCTGGGTCGTACACAGCATTTACCCAGAATTGTATGGGTGGGTGTACAGAGCTGGGTCGTAAACAGCATTTACCCAGAATTCTATGTGTGGGTGTTCAGTGCTGGGTCGTAAACAGCATTTACCCAGAATTCTATGGGTGGGTGTACAGAGCTGGGTCATAAACAGCATTTACCCAGAATTCTATGGGTGGGTGTACAGAGCTGGGTCATAAACAGCATACACCACAGTTTGCCGATCTCCCGTGGGGCTTTGGGTGTTACACAGGGTTGGATATTTTACTACAGTGTGTACCCAGACCACTATAGGTGTTACACAGGGTTGGATATTTTACTACAGTGTGTAACCAGACCACTATAGGTGTTACACAGGGTTTGATATTTTACTACAGTGTGTAACCAGACCACTATAGGTGTTACACAGGGTTTGATATTTTACTACAGTGTGTAACCAGACCACTATAGGTGTTACACAGGGTTGGATATTTTACTACAGTGTGTAACCAGACCACTATAGGTGTTACACAGGGTTGGATATTTTACTACAGTGTGTAACCAGACCACTATAGGTGTTACACAGGGTTGGATATTTTACTACCGTGTGTAACCAGACCACTATAGGTGTTACACAGGGTTGGATATTTTACTACAGTGTGCAACCAGACCACTATAGGTGTTACACAGGGTTGGATATTTTACTACAGTGTGTAACCAGACCACTATAGGTGTTACACAGGGTTGGATATTTTACTACAGTGTGTACCCAGACCACTATAGGTGTTACACAGGGTTTGATATTTTACTACAGTGTGTAACCAGACCACTATAGGTGTTACACAGGGTTGGATATTTTACTACAGTGTGTATCCAGACCACTATAGGTGTTACACAGGGTTTGATATTTTACTACAGTGTGTACCCAGACCACTATAGGTGTTACACAGGGTTTGATATTTTACTACAGTGTGTAACCAGACCACTATAGGTGTTACACAGGGTTGGATATTTTACTCCCTCTGGTGACACTAACCATAGAGAGAGGACAGTCTTCCACCTGATGGAGAAACTCCAGTCACACCTCATCTGCCTCGTGCACAAATTCATGTTGTTTCTATGACCAGAGAAAGTGAAATACTCCTTGAAATTAAAATAGACACGACGAGCTGCTAATAACAAAACAGAACTACTCATTTATTGCAGCTGCAGCGCCAGTGGAAGTAGAGAAGAAGAGCGTTTAGCTGCAGCGCCAGTGGAAGTAGAGAAGAAGAGCGTTTAGCTGCAGCGCCAGTGGAAGTAGAGAAGAAGAGCGTTTAGCTACAGCGCCAGTGGAAGTAGAGAAGAAGAGCGTTTAGCTGCAGCGCCAGTGGAAGTAGAGAAGAAGAGCGTTTAGCTGCAGCGCCAGTGGAAGTAGAGAAGAAGAGCGTTTAGCTGCAGCGCCAGTGGAAGTAGAGAAGAAGAGCGTTTAGCTGCAGCGCCAGTGGAAGTAGAGAAGAAGAGCATTTAGCTACAGCGCCAGTGGAAGTAGAGAAGAAGAGCGTTTAGCTACAGCGCCAGTGGAAGTAGAGAAGAAGAGCGTTTAGCTGCAGCGCCAGTGGAAGTAGAGAAGAAGAGCGTTTAGCTGCAGCGCCAGTGGAAGTAGAGAAGAAGAGCGTTTAGCTGCAGCGCCAGTGGAAGTAGAGAAGAAGAGCGTTTAGCTACAGCGCCAGTGGAAGTAGAGAAGAAGAGCGTTTAGCTACAGCGCCAGTGGAAGTAGAGAAGAAGAGCGTTTAGCTGCAGCGCCAGTGGAAGTAGAGAAGAAGAGCGTTTAGCTACAGCGCCAGTGGAAGTAGAGAAGAAGAGCGTTTAGCTGCAGCGCCAGTGGAAGTAGAGAAGAAGAGCGTTTAGCTGCAGCGCCAGTGGAAGTAGAGAAGAAGAGCGTTTAGCTACAGCGCCAGTGGAAGTAGAGAAGAAGAGCGTTTAGCTACAGCGCCAGTGGAAGTAGAGAAGAAGAGCGTTTAGCTACAGCGCCAGTGGAAGTAGAGAAGAAGAGCGTTTAGCTGCAGCGCCAGTGGAAGTAGAGAAGAAGAGCATTTAGCTGCAGCGCCAGTGGAAGTAGAGAAGAAGAGCGTTTAGCTACAGCGCCAGTGGAAGTAGAGAAGAAGAGCGTTTAGCTGCAGCGCCAGTGGAAGTAGAGAAGAAGAGCGTTTAGCTGCAGCGCCAGTGGAAGTAGAGAAGAAGAGCGTTTAGCTGCAGCGCCAGTGGAAGTAGAGAAGAAGAGCGTTTAGCTACAGCGCCAGTGGAAGTAGAGAAGAAGAGCGTTTAGCTACAGCGCCAGTGGAAGTAGAGAAGAAGAGCGTTTAGCTACAGCGCCAGTGGAAGTAGAGAAGAAGAGCGTTTAGCTACAGCGCCAGTGGAAGTAGAGAAGAAGAGCGTTTAGCTGCAGCGCCAGTGGAAGTAGAGAAGAAGAGCGTTTAGCTACAGCGCCAGTGGATGTAGAGAAGAAGAGCGTTTAGCTGCAGCGCCAGTGGAAGTAGAGAAGAAGAGCGTTTAGCTACAGCGCCAGTGGAAGTAGAGAAGAAGAGCGTTTAGCTACAGCGCCAGTGGAAGTAGAGAAGAAGAGCGTTTAGCTGCAGCGCCAGTGGAAGTAGAGAAGAAGAGCGTTTAGCTACAGCGCCAGTGGAAGTAGAGAAGAAGAGCGTTTAGCTACAGCGCCAGTGGAAGTAGAGAAGAAGAGCGTTTAGCTGCAGCGCCAGTGGAAGTAGAGAAGAAGAGCGTTTAGCTACAGCGCCAGTGGAAGTAGAGAAGAAGAGCGTTTAGCTACAGCGCCAGTGGAAGTAGAGAAGAAGAGCGTTTAGCTGCAGCGCCAGTGGAAGTAGAGAAGAAGAGCGTTTAGCTACAGCGCCAGTGGAAGTAGAGAAGAAGAGCGTTTAGCTACAGCGCCAGTGGAAGTAGAGAAGAAGAGCGTTTAGCTACAGCGCCAGTGGAAGTAGAGAAGAAGAGCGTTTAGCTACAGCGCCAGTGGAAGTAGAGAAGAAGAGCGTTTAGCTACAGCGCCAGTGGAAGTAGAGAAGAAGAGCGTTTTATGTTCTGTAAAAGTGTTGAATAAAAACAGTGTTGACTGTGCTGAATAATGAATGAACTCAGTCATTTAGACAGCAGCTCTCTGCTGTATTCTTCGACAGTCTCTCTGGTCAGGGTTTTAAATGGTAGGAAACTTCACGTATCCATAAAAAAAGGTGCTCACGATGACATCATCTTCTTCATCTTAATCTTCATCTTCTTCTTCTTCTTCGTTGTCTACTTCTTCTTCTTCCTCTTCTTCATTGTCAACTTCTTCTTCTAACTCTTCATCTTCTTCTTCTTCGTTGTCTAATTCTTCTTCTTCTTCGTGGTCTACTTCTTCTTCTTCGTTGTCTAATTCTTCTTCTTCTTCGTTGTCTAATTCTTCTTCTTCTTCGTTGTCTAATTCTTCTTCTTCTTCGTGGTCTACTTCTTCTTCTTCGTTGTCTAATTCTTCTTCTTCTTCGTTGTCTAATTCTTCTTCTTCTTCGTGGTCTACTTTTTCTTCTTCTTCTTCGTTGTCTACTTCTTCTTCTTCTTCTTTGTTGTCTACTTCTTCTTCTTCTTCTTCATTGTCTACTTCTTCTTCTTCCTCTTCTTCATTGTCAACTTCTTCTTCTAACTCTTCATCTTCTTCTTCTTCGTTGTCTAATTCTTCTTCTTCTTCGTGGTCTACTTCTTCTTCTTCGTTGTCTAATTCTTCTTCTTCTTCGTGGTCTACTTCTTCTTCTTCGTTGTCTAATTCTTCTTCTTCTTCGTGGTCTACTTCTTCTTCTTCGTGGTCTACTTCTTCTTCTTCGTTGTCTAATTCTTCTTCTTCTTCGCGGTCTACTTTTTCTTCTTCTTCATTGTCTACTTCTTCTTCTTACTCTTCTACTTCTTCAATATCTATGTCTAATCAGCTTTTAATTATGTTCATGATAACTCTTTGATATGACTGAACCCCCTGCTGTATAGCATGGTTCCAGAAGGTGTAGAAGAAACTCTATACTCCACTTCAAACTTCAAAATAGACCACAAGTTTTTAGCCACCTCTAAAATATATAATTTATTACTACTAAATGAATTTTTTTCTAACTAACTTTATTTCAAGCTCTTCCAAGTAAGACATCGCACAGGAGTAAAATGTCAACTTAAATTGAAAACAGATAACCTACTAAATTAAGCCTGGAATGCGTGCACAGCACAGCTGTAAATGTAATTCAGACATGAATAGCAACAACCAAATACTAAACACAACCCTGAAATCATCTGATAGAGTCGTCTACATTATGATGGTGGTCTACATTATGATGGTGGTCTACAGTCTGATGGGATAGGGTGGTCTACAGTATGATGGGATAGGGTGGTCTACAGTATGATGGGATAAGGTGGTCTACAGTATGATGGTGGTCGACAGTATGATAGGATAGGGTGGTCTACAGTATGATGGGATAGGGTGGTCTACGGTATGAGGGTGGTCTACAGTATGATGGGATAGGGTGGTCTACGGTATGATGGTGGTTGACAGTATGATAGGATAGGGTGGTCTACAGTATGATAGGATAGGGTGGTCTACAGTATGATGGTGGTCTACAGTATGATGGGATGGGGTGGTCTACAGTATGATGGGATAGGGTGGTCTACAGTATGATGGGATAGGGTGGTCTACAGTATGATAGGATAGGGTGGTATACAGTATGATGGATAGGGTGGTCTACAGTATGATGGAATAGGGTGGTCTACAGTATGATGGGATAGGGTGGTCTACGGTATGAGGGTGGTCTACAGTATGATAGGATAAGGTGGTCTACAGTATGATGGGATAGGGTGGTCTACAGTATGAGGGTGATCTACAGTATGATAGGATAAGGTGGTCTACAGTATGATAGGATAGGGTGGTCTACAGTATGATGGTTGTCTACAGTATGATAGGATAGGGTGGTCTACAGTATGATGGGATAGGGTGGTCTACTGTATGATGGTGGTCTACAGTATGATATGATAGGGTGGTCTACAGTATGATGGGATGGGGTGGTCTACAGTATGATGGGATAGGGTGGTATACAGTATGATGGTGGTCTACAGTATGATAGGATAGGGTGGTCTACAGTATGATGGGATAGGGTGGTCTACAGTATGATGGGGTAGGGTGGTCTACAGTATGATAGGATAGGGTGGTCTACGGTATAAGGGTGGTCTACAGTATGATAGGATAAGGTGGTCTACAGTATGATGGGATAGGGTGGTCTACAGTATGAGGGTGGTCTACAGTATGATAGGATAAGGTGGTCTACAGTATGATAGGATAGGGTGGTCTACAGTATGATGGTTGTCTACAGTATGATAGGATAGGGTGGTCTACAGTATGATGGGATAGGGTGGTCTACTGTATGAGGGTGGTCTACAGTATGATAGGATAGGGTGGTCTACAGTATGATGGTTGTCTACAGTATGATGGGATAGGGTGGTCTACAGTATGATGGGATAGGGTGGTCTACAGTATGAGGGTGGTCTACAAGTATGATAGGATAGGGTGGTCTACAGTATGATAGGATAGGGTGGTCAACAGTTTGATGGGATAGGGTGGTCTACAGTATGATAGGATAGGGTGGTCTACAGTATGATAGGATAGGGTGATCTACAGTATGATAGGATAGGGTGGTCTACAGTATGATAGGATAGGGTG
>NC_143047.1:44645000-44682500 GCF_057628025.1 Oncorhynchus mykiss
GAGGGAGATACCATTTGAAGAGGGCGATACCATTTGAAGAGGGCCATACCATTTGAAGAGGGCGATACCATTTGAAGAGGGCGATACCATTTGAAGAGGGAGATACCATTTGAAGAGGGCGATACCATTTGAAGAGGGCGATACCATTTGAAGAGGGAGATACCATTTGAAAAGGAAGGGTTTCAGATGTTTTCGGAAGATGGGAAGGGACTCTGCTGTCCTAGCTTCATGAGGATGCTGATTCCACCTTTGGGATGCCAGGACAGAGAAGAGTTTGGACTGGGCTGAGGGGGAGCTGATTCCACCTTTGGGATGCCAGGACAGAGAAGAGTTTGGACTGGGCTGAGGGGGAGCTGGTTCACCAGGACAGAGAAGAGTTTGGACTGGGCTGAGGGGGAGCTGGTTCACCAGGACAGAGAAGAGCTTGGACTGGGCTGAGGGGGAGCTGGTTCCACCATTGGGGTGCCAAGACAGAGAAGAGTTTGGACTGGGCTGAGGGGGAGCTGGTTCACCAGGACAGAGAAGAGTTTGGACTGGGCTGAGGGGGAGCTGGTTCACCAGGACAGAGAAGAGCTTGGACTGGGCTGAGGGGGAGCTGGTTCACCAGGACAGAGAAGAGCTTGGACTGGGATGAGTGGGAGCTGCCCTCCCGTAGGGGTGGGAGGAGAAAGAGACCAGAGGTGGCAGAACGGAGTACTCGGGTTGGGGTGTAGGGTTTGAGCAGAGCCTGAAGGTAGGTAGGGAGGGTCAGTTCCTCTTGCTGTTCCGTAGGTAAACACCATGGTCTTGTAGTGGATGTGAGCTTCCACTGGAAGTCAATAGAGTGTGTGGAGGAGCATAGTGACATGGGAGGAGCAGGGTGACATGGGAGGAGCAGGGTGACATGGGAGGAGCAGGGTGATATGGGAGGAGCAAGGTGACATGGGAGGAGCGGGGTGACATGGGAGGAGCAGGGTGACATGGGAGGAGCAGGGTGATATGGGAGGAGCAGGGTGATATGGGAGGAGCAAGGTGACATGGGAGGAGCGGGGTGACATGGGAGGAGCATAGTGACATGGGAGGAGCAGGGTGATATGGGAGGAGCAGGGTGATATGGGAGGAGCAGGGTGACATGGGAGGAGCAGGGTGACATGGGAGGAGCAGGGTGACATGGGAGGATCTGGGTGACATGGGAAGAGCAGGGTGACATGGGAGGAGCAGGGTGACATGGGAGGAGCAGGGTGACATGGGAGGAGCAGGGTGACATGGGAGGAGCAGGGTGACATGGGAGGAGCGGGGTGACATGGGAGGAGCAGGGTGACATGGGAGGAGCAGGGTGACATGGGAGGAGCGGGGTGACATGGGAGGAGCAGGGTGACATGGGAGGAGCAGGGTGACATGGGAGGAGCAGGGTGATATGGGAGGAGCAAGGTGACATGGGAGGAGCGGGGTGACATGGGAGGAGCATAGTGACATGGGAGGAGCAGGGTGATATGGGAGGAGCAGGGTGACATGGGAGGAGCAGGGTGACATGGGAGGAGCAGGGTGACATGGGAGGATCTGGGTGACATGGGAAGAGCAGGGTGACATGGGAGGAGCAGGGTGACATGGGAGGAGCAGGGTGACATGGGAGGAGCAGGGTGACATGGGAGGAGCGGGGTGACATGGGAGGAGCGGGGTGACATGGGAGGAGCAGGGTGACATGGGAGGAGCAGGGTGACATGGGAGGAGCAGGGTGACATGAGAGGAGCGGTGTGACATGGGAGGAGCAGGGTGACATGGGAGGAGCGGGGTGACATGGGAGGAGCAGGGTGACATGGGAGGAGCAGGGTGACATGGGAAGTGCAGGGTGACATGGGAGGACTTGGGAAGGTTGAACACCAGGCTGCAGTGTTCTGAAGAAGTTGCAGGGGTTTGATGTCACTAGCGGTCAACCTAGACAACTGAGAGTTGCAGTAGTCCAGACGGGAGATGACAAGTGCCTGGATTAGGACCTGTGTTGCTTCCTGTGTGAGGTAGGGTCTCTTCCTGTGTGAGGTAGGGTCTCTTCCTGTGTGAGGTAGCGTCTCTTCCTGTGTGAGGTAGGGTCTCTTCCTGTGTGAGGTAGGGTTGTAAAGATGTCATAGAGCATGAACCTGCAGCAGCGAGTCACTGCTTTGATGTTTGCAGAGAACGACAGTGTCACACCAAGGAGCTGAGGACTGAGGGCTGAGGACTGAGGGCTGAGAGCTGAGGACTGAGGGCTGGGGACTGAGGGCTAAGGACTGAGAGCTGAAGACTGAGAGCTGAGGAATGAGGGCTGAGGACTGAGAACTGAGGACTGAGGGCTGAGGACTGAGGACTGAGGGCTGAGGACTGAGGACTGAGGGCTGAGGACTGAGGACTGAGGACTGAGGGCTGAGGACTGAGGACTGAGGGCTGAGGACTGAGGGCTGAGGACTGAGGGCTGAGGGCTGAGGACTGAGGGCTGAGGGCTGAGGGTTAAGGGCTGAGGGTTAAGGGCTGAAGACTGAGGGCTGAGGGCTGAGAGCTGAGGACTGAGGGCTGGGGACTGAGGGCTAAGGACTGAGAGCTGAAGACTGAGAGCTGAAGACTGAGAGCTGAGGAATGAGGGCTGAGGACTGAGAACTGAGGACTGAGGGCTGAGGACTGAGGACTGAGGGCTGAGGACTGAGGACTGAGGGCTGAGGACTGAGGGCTGAGGACTGAGGGCTGAGGACTGAGGGCTGAGGACTGAGGGCTGAGGGCTGAGGACTGAGGGCCGAAGACTGAGGACTGAGGGCTGAGGGCTGAGGGCTGAGGGCTAAGGGCTGAGGGCTGAGGGCTGAGGGTTAAGGGCTGAGGGCTGAGGACTGAGGGCTGAGGACTGAGGGCTGACGACTGAGGACTGAGGACTGAGGACTGAGGACTGAGGACTGAGGACTGAGGGCTGAGGACTGAGGGCTGAGGACTGAGGACTGAGGGCTGAGGACTGAGGGCTGAGGACTGAGGGCTGAGGGCTGAGGACTGAGGACTGAGGGCTGAGGACTGAGGACTGAGGGCTGAGGACTGAGGGCTGAGGGCTGAGGACTGAGGGCTGAGGGCTGAGGGCTGAGGGTTAAGGGCTGAGGGCTGAGGGTTAAGGGCTGAAGACTGAGGGCTGAGAGCTGAGGACTGAGGGCTGGGGACTGAGGGCTAAGGACTGAGAGCTGAAGACTGAGAGCTGAGGAATGAGGGCTGAGGACTGAGAACTGAGGACTGAGGGCTGAGGACTGAGGACTGAGGGCTGAGGACTGAGGACTGAGGGCTGAGGACTGAGGACTGAGGACTGAGGGCTGAGGACTGAGGGCTGAGGACTGAGGGCTGAGGGCTGAGGACTGAGGACTGAGGGCTAAGGGCTGAGGGCTGAGGGCTGAGGGTTAAGGGCTGTGGGCTGAGGACTGAGGGCTGAGGACTGAGGGCTGACGACTGAGGACTGAGGACTGAGGGCTGAGGACTGAGGACTGAGGGCTGAGGGCACCCCCTGCGCTGTCTTGATTTCTATGCCGGTAGCAGCAGCTGTCCAGAGACTGGTCCCTCACACAGGCCCATAAATCTACCCAACCCAGCAGCATGCTGAACACAAATAGCCAGAAAGACGTTATCACACCACCATACACACTAGACCACTAACTGACACACACACTGTCAGGAAATATTTAATGTCACACTTTGAAATATTCAACGTCAGGAAAATAGATGTTTCTGGTGTTGATAGCACATATTTTCAATTATAGACCAACCAGAGACCATCAGTCCTCTCTTGTTGATGGAATCTGGAACCTCTTTGTGGGTTAGAATAGATCAAAGGGAGAACAGTGTTTTTTAAATCAGAATAACTCGTTATAAATGATGATGGAATAATAACGTATCTCTGTCTGACCTCTCAGTCTGATTCCTTGTCAGCCAATAATAAAGTCTCTCTGTCTGACCCGTCTCTGTCTGATTCCTTATCAGCCAATAATAAAGATTCTCAGTCTGATTCCTTATCATCTGATGTTTCCCTGAACATGTTGATGAGTTCGTTGGTCGGTTTGTCTTTCGCGTTTCATTTATAATCCTTCTCTTCCTCTCTTCCTTTATCAAACACGTCATCGTCATGGCTACTTCAATCCCAGCATCTCCTTGTCACTGTTATCTTTGAATGGTCTTTAAAGGACAGTAGTCTTCGGTGTGTTTAAACTCTGATTTACGACCTGCGCCCTGAGGTCTAGGAAAACATCCTACCGTCAGAATCATACAAACACCCAGCTGTTTAGTGACAATGACAAGCCAAGACACAACAGGTTCCCTAGGATCCTAGGCCAAGGTCTGTCACCCAGGGGAGGAGAAGTTATTGACCAGGTGACGAGCTGGGTCTAAGGCACTGAATCGCAGTGCTTGAGGCGTCACTACATACCCGGGTTTGATCCCGGGCTGTGTCGCAGCCAGCCGTGTCCGGGAGACCCATGAGGCGGCGACCCATTGGCCAGGCGTCGTCCGGGTTAGGGGAGGGTTTGGCCGGCCGGGATGTCCTTGTCCCATCGGGCTCTAGCGACTCCTGTGGCGGGCTGGGCACATGCACGCTGACACGTCGCTTCCCGGGTTAAGTGAACAGTGTGTCAAGAAGCAGTGTGAAACAGAATAGAATAGAACAGAGCAGTGCAGAGCAGAATAGAACAGAATAGAACAGAATAGAACAGAATAGAACAGAACAGAACCGAGCAGAATAGAATAGAACAGAGCAGAAGAGAACCGAGCAGAATAGAATAGAACAGAGCAGAATAGAACAGAATAGAATAGAACTGAATAGAACAGAGCAGAATAAAATAGAACTGAATAGAATAGAATAGAATATAACAGAGCAGAATATAACAGAGCAGAATAAAATAGAACAGAGCAGAATAGAACAGAGCAGAATAGAATAGAACAGAGCAGAATAAAATAGAGCAGAATAGAATAGAACAGAGCAGAATATAACAGAGCAGAATAAAATAGAACTGAATATAACAGAGCAGAATAGAAAAGAGCAGAATAGAACAGAATAGAATAGAACTGAATAGAATAGAACTGAATAGAACAGCGCAGAATAAAATAGAACTGAATAGAACAGCGCAGAATAGAATAGAACAGAATAGAATAGAACAGAATAGAACAGAGCTGAGCATAGGCCCTGTCAAAGAGGTCAAAGAGGTTGGCACGGGCCCTGTCAAAGAGGTCAAAGAGCTGGGCATGGGCCCTGTCAAAGAGGTCAAAGAGCTGGGCATGGGCCCCGTCAAAGAGGTCAAAGAGGTTGGCATGGGCCCCGTCAAAGAGGTCAAAGAGGTTGGCATGGGCCCCGTCAAAGAGGTCAAAGAGCTGGGCATGGGCCCTGTCAAAGAGGTCAAAGAGGTTGGCATGGGCCCTGTCAAAGAGGTCAAAGAGCTGGGCATTGGCCCTGTCAAAAAGGTGGACTTCAGACGGCAGGGAACTGTTGTGTGTAATGAATTCCGAGCCGTCATCGTTGACCATGTGGTAAACGGAGGCCATAAACATGGCAGAGGCTGCCAGATTAGTTCACCCTAATCTGAAACGATCAACTGTCAATTTGATCGTGAGAACATTTTGCCAAGACAACCAATAAGTCAGCAGGATATCCACTGTGCTTTACCTTGACATTTACAGGAAATGACATAATGAAATACATGTAAATTCACAAAATATGTTACAGTATTCTTACAGTATGATCTATTCAATCAACCAATCAAATGTATTTATAAAGCCCTTCGTACATCAGCTGATATCTCAAAGTGCTGTACAGAAACCCAGCCTAAAACCCCAAACAGCAAGCAATGCAGGTGTAGAAGCACGGTGGCTAGGAAAAACTCCCTAGAAAGGCCAGAACCTAGGAAGAAACCTAGAGAGGAACCAGGCTATGTGGGGTGGCCAGTCCTCTTCTGGCTGTGCTGGGTGGAGATTATAATAGAACATGGCCAAGATGTTCAAATATTCATAGATGACCAGCAGGGTCAAATAATAATAATCACAGTGGTTGTCGAGCATGCAGTAGGTCAGCACCTCAGGAGTAAATGTCAGTTGGCTTTTCATAGCCGATCATTCAGAATTATCTCTACCCCTCCTGCTGTCCCTAGAGAGTCGAAAACAGCAGGTCTGGGACAGGTAGCACGTCCGGTGAACAGGTCAGGATTTCAAAGCCGATCATTCAGAGTATCTCTACCGCTCCTGCTGTCTCCAGAGAGTCGAAAACAGCAGGTCTGGGACAGGTAGCACGTCCGGTGAACAGGTCAGGATTCCATAGCTGCAGGCAGAACAGTTGAAACTGGAGCAGCAGCACGGCCAGGTGGACTGGGGACAGCAAGGAGTCATCAGGCCAGGTAGTCCTGAGGCATGGTCCTAGGGCTCAGGTTCTCCAAGAGAAAGAGAGAAAGAGAAAGAAAGAGAGAGAGAGAATTAGAGGGAGCATACTTAACTTCACACAGGACACCGGATAAGTCAGGAGAAATACTCCAAATATAACAGACTGACCTTAGACCCCCGACACATGAACTACTGCAGCATAAATACTGGAGGCTGAGACAAGAAGGGTCGGGAGACACTGTGGCCCCGTCCGACAATACCCCCAGACAGGGCCAAACAGGCAGGATATAACCCCGCCCACTTTGCCAAAGCACAGCCCCCACACCACTAGAGGGATATCTTCAACCACCAACTTACCATCCTGAGACAAGATCGAGTATAACCCACAAAGATCTCCCCCACGGCACAACCCAAGGGGGGGGCGCCAACCCACACAGGAAGATCATGTCAGTGACTCAACCCACTCAAGTGACGCACCCCTCCTAGGGACGGCATGGAAGAGCACCAGTAAGCCAGTGACTCAGCCCCTGTAATAGGGTTAGAGGCAGAGAATCCCAGTGGAGAGAGGGGAACCATCCAGGCAGAGACAGCAAGGGCGGTTCATTGCTCCAATGCCTTACTGTTCACCTTCACACTCCTGGGCCAGACTACACTCAATCATAGGACCTACTGAAGAGATGAGTCTTCAATAAAGAATTAATAAAGACTCCTACGCCCTTGTGTGTGAAGGATCAAATTGATTATAACTATAGTATTTGAGGTGCTGGCAAAGTATTGTTTGGTCAAAAAGAAAACAAAACATCTTCTACAAATTTCCCCAGGGTTTAAACCAACTGGACACAGAGCACGTAGGTGATTCATGTAAAAACCCACTCGCTGCATTATACACGTCCACCCATGTGAACTAATAAAAATTTACAAAGCTGGTATCAGACACTATAAACTAATACACCAAGACTCCATAAAACGGTGATGTGAAAAGTCTTGGAGTGTAACACGATATAAACCACATCAACACCAACAGACGGAAATGGAATTAAGAGTTCGGCTTGGGGTTCTGGAACCTCGACAAAACACTAGAACACTCGAACGCTGTGAAGAGATACATTACACGTCTGTCTCTCTGGAGAGGCGACCCAGTAGAAGGTTTTGAGCTTGTCTAGGAAAGGGTTGTATGTTGGACCATAGAACTTGACACCCTCAGAAATTCCAATTCAATCCAACTCTGAGATCCTTTTTTTTTTTCTGTTGCTATTGTCTTTTTTGAATGTCTTTTCTCCCACTAAGCTGTGTAGAGACGTCCAGTTGGTTCCTGTGTCGGCGATGACGGAATCACTGGATAGTTTACGGACAACCGTCCAACGGCCGGTGTGTGTGTGTGTGTGTGTGTGTGTGTGTGTGTGTGTGTGTGTGTGTGCGTGCGTGCGTGTGTGTGTGTGTGTGTGTGTGTGTGTGTGTGTGTGTGTGTGTGTGTGTGTGTGTGTGTGTGTGTGTGTGTGTGTGTGTGTGTGTGTGCGTGCGTGCGTGCATGCGTGTATGTGTGTGTATGCAGATGATTGTGTATGCGTGCACGTGTATATGTATGTATGTATGTATGTGTGTCCGTCCAGGCTAACCGTCCAGAACCTGGGATCTGGGTCCATTCTCCACACCCTCTCAGATTCCTAGTGTGTCGAGGCTCTGATTGCTTCACTAAGACCCTCAGGCTCTATGAAAGGTTCAGTCCTGTCCTACAACATTACATCTGATATGGGTTATTTACCATAGGGCTGTTTCCACCTTAACCCCCCGGCCTGTGTCGTCTCAGAACCCTATACTGTACTTCCTCCAGAAGCTCTCGTTATGAAACGCAATGCAGATATTAATTATCCAGGTTTAAATGTTTGGTCTCTCAGTCGGGAAGGTTCTAGGTCAGGTTTTACATGGCTACTTGATAGGTTGATATTGCCTCTTACTTTAGAGGGAGAGGAGGAAGCATTTCCTTCAAAAGCGGCTTTCAGAGGCCAAATAAACCAAATGTGAAGAATGGAAGAGAATTATGTCATCAAAGGATATTTGGAAGATTACGACAATAAGTTGTCACATGGATTATATATAGATGATACAGTATATAGATGATATATAGATGATACAGTATATAGATGATATATAGATGATACAGTATATAGATGATATATAGATGATACAGTATATAGATGATATATAGATGATACAGTATATAGATAATATATAGATGATATATAGATGATATATAGATGATACAGTATATAGATGATATATAGATGATACAATTTATAGATGATATATAGATGATACAATATATAGATCATATATAGATGATACAGTATATAGATGATATATAGATGATACAGTATATCAATGATAATTAGATGATATATGGATGATACAGTATGATGATACATTCTGTAGGTGATATATAGATGATATATAGATTATACAGTATATAGATGATATATAGATGATATATATATGACATATAGATGATACAGTATATAGATGATATATAGATGATACATATATGATATATAGATGATATATAGATGATACAGTATAATGATGATATATAGATGATACAGTATACAGATGATATATAGATGATACAGTACATAGATGATATATAGATGATACAGTATATAGATGATATATAGATGATATATAGATGATACAGTATATAGATTATATATAGATGATATATAGATGATACCGTATATAGATGATATATAGATGATATATAGATGATACAGTATATAGATGATATATAGATGATACAGTATATAGATGATATATAGATGATACAGTATATAGATAATATATAGATGATATATAGATGATACAGTATATAGATGATATATAGATGATACAATTTATAGATGATATATAGATGATACAATATATAGATCATATATAGATGATACAGTATATAGATGATATATAGATGATACAGTATATCAATGATAATTAGATGATATATGGATGATACAGTATGATGATACATTCTGTAGGTGATATATAGATGATATATAGATTATACAGTATATAGATGATATATAGATGATATATATATATGACATATAGATGATACAGTATATAGATGATATATAGATGATACATATATGATATATAGATGATATATAGATGATACAGTATAATGATGATATATAGATGATACAGTATACAGATGATATATAGATGATACAGTACATAGATGATATATAGATGATACAGTATATAGATGATATATAGATGATATATAGATGATACAGTATATAGATTATATATAGATGATATATAGATGATACCGTATATAGATGATATATAGATGATATATAGATGATACAGTATATAGATGATATATAGATGATATATAGATTACACAGTATATAGATGATATATAGATGATATATATATGACATATAGATGATACAGTATATAGATGATATATAGATGATGCATATATGATATATAGATGATATATAGATGATACAGTATATAGATGATATATAGATGATACAGTATACAGATGATATATAGATGATACAGTACATAGATGATATATAGATGATACAGTATATAGATGATATATAGATGATATATAGATGATACAGTATATAGATTATATATAGATGATATATAGATGATATATAGATGATACCGTATATAGATGATATATAGATGATATATAGATGATACAGTATATAGATTATATATAGATGATATATAGATGATATATAGATTATACAGTATATAGATGATATATAGATGATATATAGATGATGAAGTGTATAGATGATATATAGATGATACAGTATATAGATGATATATAGATGATACAGTATATAGATGATATATCGATGATACAGTATATAGATGATATATAGATGATACAGTATATAGATGATATATAGATGATACAGTATATAGATGATATATAGATGATACAGTATATAGATGATATATAGATGATACAGTATATAGATGATATATAGATGATATATAGATGATATATAGATGATGAAGTGTATAGATGATATATAGATGATACAGTATATAGATGATATATAGATGATACAGTATATAGATTATATATAGATGATACCGTATATAGATGATATATAGATGATACAGTATACAGATGATATATAGATGATACCGTATATAGATGATATATAGATTATACAGTATATAGATGATATATAGATGATATATAGATGATACAGTATATAGATGATATATAGATGATACAGTATATAGATGATATATAGATGATACAGTATATAGATGATATATAGATTATACAGTATATAGATGATATATAGATGATATATAGATGATACAGTATATAGATGATATATAGATGATACAGTATATAGATGATATATAGATGATACAGTATATAGATGATATATAGATTATACAGTATATAGATGATATATAGATTATACAGTATATAGATGATATATAGATGATATATAGATGATATATAGATGATGAAGTGTATAGATGATATATAGATGATACAGTATATAGATGATATATAGATGATACAGTATATAGATTATATATAGATGATACCGTATATAGATGATATATAGATGATACAGTATACAGATGATATATAGATGATACCGTATATAGATGATATATAGATGATACAGTATATTGATGATATATAGATGATATATAGATGATATATAGATGATGAAGTGTATAGATGATATATAGATTATACAGTATATAGATGATATATAGATGATACAGTATATAGATGATATATAGATGATATATAGATGATACAGTATATAGATGATATATAGATGATATATAGATGATACAGTATATAGATGATATATAGATGATATATAGATGACACAGTATATAGATGATATATAGATGATACAGTGTATAGATGATATATAGATGATACAGTATCTAGATTATATATAGATGACACAGTTTGAGTTTGAGTTTGAGTTTATTTTTATTTTTACAGGGACAGTGCACATTAATCAACGTTTCAGTAAAAGTGCCGGTTTTAGCCAGCCGGCTAATTTTCAACCGCAGTCCCTGGGCAGGTTATTAAAAACAATTACAATATAGACAATAGCAGCATAGAACAAGCAAGACATAGCAACATAGGACAAGCAAGACATAGCATACAGAGCAACATAGGACAAGCAAGACATAGCATACAGAGCAACATAGGACAAGCAAGACGTAGCATACAGACAGAGCAACATAAAACAAAAAGCAGCAAGACAAAATTCATAAAAGCAACAAAGTGTTTCCACACCTCACAAGCTACAGACAACAGACAACATGGAAAGCGGCAACACACAGCTAGGGACCATGTTCACAAATCTGATTGACCTTTAGCCATGTCTTCAAGCATTTTGTGAAAGTGTGATATGTGGTGCAGTTATGTGTGTCTGATGGCAGTGTATTCCAGACATGGGAAGCTCTCACAGAGAATGCAGATTTACTAAAGGTGCTTTTCCTTATTAAGGGAACTATACAGTCACCTCTCATGGCAGACCTTGTGGATCTGCTGCCATATGTCTGGGTTTTCTGTTTAACAAAAATATTGAGTGGAGGGGGAGGAGCCAGGCCATTTAGGATCTTGAATACAAGACATGCGTCGGTGTATTGCACAAGATTTTCCCAACTCAAGAGCTCATGCTTTCTAAGAATGTGACAATGATGATGGCTATTGGGCTTCCTATCAAGCACTTTGAGAGCCTGTTTGTAGACAGACTGAATAGGTTTTAATGTTGTACAGCAAGCTTGGGCCCAACTAGTCAAGCAATGTTAAGTGGGGGAGTATCATAGTTTCGAAGTACAGTTTTGCTACCTCTGTAGTCAAACAATTTCGTATAAATCGGAAATTAGCTAGGTTGAATTTGGTTATTTGAATTACTTTTTTCACATGCTTTTTAAAAGAGAGGTTGGAATCAAGTATGATGCCAAGGTACTTAAAATCGGATACCACCTGGAGCTTCTCCCCTGACACATAGACATCTGGCTCAGTAGCATCTGTTGCCCTCTTTGTGAAGAACATGCAAACAGTTTTTTTCACATTGAGATGCAAACACGAGTCACTGAGCCACTTTGTAACCTGGACCATTACAGTAGTGAGTTCTTGTGCAGCTTGTTGTTTGCTCTTTGCATGCACATATATCACTGTATCATCTGCATACATTTGAACTTCAGACCCAGTACAGTACAGTATATAGATGATATATAGATGATACAGTATATAGATGATATATAGATGATACAGTGTATAGATGATATATAGATGACACAGTATATAGATGATATATAGATGATATATAGATGATGGCGTAAATAGAGGATATGTAGATGATACAAAATATTTATTACATATAGATGATACAGTATATAGATGATATATAGATGATACAGTATATAGATGATATATAGATGATACAATAAATATATGATATATAGATGATACAGTGTATAGATTAGAAATATATGTCACGCCCTGGCCATAGAGAGGCTTTTATTCTCTATGTTGGTTAGGCCATGGTGTGACTAGGGTGGGCATTCCCTTTTCTATGTTTTTGTATTTCTTTGTTTTTGGCCGGGTATGGTTCTCAATCAGGGACAGCTGTCTGTCCTTGTCTCTGATTGAGAACCATACTTAGGTAGCTCTTGCCCACATGGGTTTTGTGGGTAGTTATTTTCTCTTTTGTGTTTTGCACTTGACGGAGCTGTTTCAGTTGTTCTTTGTGTTACTTTGCATTTAGTGTTCAGTTCTATTTAATAAATGACGAACACGTACCACTCTGCTCTTTGGTCCTCACCTTCTTCCGGCCGTTACAGAACTACCCACCACCAACGAACCAAGCAGCGTGGAGAAAAGGAGGAATGGACATGGGAGGACATTCTGGACGTGAAGGCATCCTACACATGGGAGGAGATCCTGGCTGGAAGGGATCGCCTCCCATGGGAACAGGTGGAGGCAGCCAGGAGAGCGGAGGCAGCAGGAGAAGGGAACCAGCGTTACGAGGGAACACGGCTGGGGATGGCACACGGGGAGTGTGGTAGAGTCAGGTTGGAGACCTGAGCCCACTCCCCTTACCGGGTCGAGCATGTGACTGATCAGGCCCCGTGCTATGGTGATGCGCACTGTGTCCTGGCCGAGCATTCACAGGCCGGTGTGCTTGGTGCCAGCGTCCCGCATTTGCCGGGTGGAAGTTGGCATCCAGCCAGAACGGGTGGGGCCAGCTATGCGGTCGAGACCGCCAGTGCGCATCCACGGCCCTGTGTATCCGGTGCCTCGGCCAAGGAAGAGGCCGCCTGTATGTCTTCCCAGCCTGGTGAGTCCTGTGCCTGTTCCCAGAACCAGGTCTCCTGTGTCTCCCTCCAGCCCGGAGCTGCCAGAGCCGCCTTCCTGTCCGGAGCTGCCAGAGCCGCCCTCCTGTCCGGAGCTGCCAGAGCCGCCCGTCAGTCCGGAGTTGCCAGAGCCGCCCTCCTGTCCGGAGTTGCCAGAGCCGCCCGTCAGTCCGGAGTTGCCAAAGCCGTCCGTCAGTCCGGAGTTGCCAGAGCCGCCCTCTTGTCCGGAGTTGCCAGAGCCGCCCGTCAGTCCGGAGTTGCCAGAGCCGCCCGTCAGTCCGGAGTTGCCAGAGCCGCCCTCCTGTCCGGAGTTGCCAGAGCCGCCCGTCAGTCCGGAGTTGCCAGAGCCGCCCTCCTGTCCGGAGTTGCCAGAGCCGCCCGTCAGTCCGGAGCTGCCAGAGCCGCCCGTCAGTCCGGAGTTGCCAGAGCCGCCCGTCAGTCCGGAGTTGCCAGAGCCGCCCTCCTGTCCGGAGTTGCCAGAGCCGCCCGTCAGTCCGGAGTTGCCAGAGCCGCCCGTCAGTCCGGAGCTGCCAGAGCCGCCCGTCAGTCCGGAGTTGCCAGAGCCGCCCTCCTGTCCGGAGTTGCCAGAGCCGCCCGTCAGTCCGGAGTTGCCAGAGCCGCCCTCCTGTCCGGAGTTGCCAGAGCCGCCCGTCAGTCCGTAGTTGCCAGAGCCGCCCTCCTGTCCGGAGTTGCCAGAGCCGCCCGTCAGTCCGGAGTTGCCAGAGCCGCCCTCCTGTCCGGAGTTGCCAGAGCCGCCCGTCAGTCCGGAGTTGCCAGAGCCGCCCGTCAGTCCGGAGCTGCCAGAGCCGCCCGTCAGTCCGGAGTTGCCAGAGCCGCCCTCCTGTCCGGAGTTGCCAGAGCCGCCCGTCAGTCCGGAGTTGCCAGAGCCGCCCTCCTGTCCGGAGTTGCCAGAGCCGCCCGTCAGTCCGTAGTTGCCAGAGCCGCCCTCCTGTCCGGAGTTGCCAGAGCCGCCCGTCAGTCCGGAGTTGCCAGAGCCGCCCGTCAGTCCGGAGCTGCCAGAGCCGCCCTCCTGTCCGGAGTTGCCAGAGCCGCCCGTCAGTCCGGAGTTGCCAGAGCCGCCCGTCAGTCCGGAGCTGCCAGAGCCGCCCATCAGTCCGGAGCTGCCAGAGTCGCCCATCAGTCCGGAGCTGCCAGAGCCGCCCTTCAGTATAGTAAAGTATAGTATAGTTTAGTATAGTATAGCTTGGTGTGGTTTAGTATTGTTCAGTTTAGTATAGTTTAGTATAGTTTAAATTAGTATGGTTTAGCATGGTTTAGTATAGGTTAGTATGGCTTTGTATGGTTTAGTATGGTTTAGTATAGTTTAGTATAGTTTAGAATAGTT
This sequence comes from Oncorhynchus mykiss, assembly GCF_057628025.1. Lineage (NCBI taxonomy): Eukaryota > Metazoa > Chordata > Actinopteri > Salmoniformes > Salmonidae > Oncorhynchus > Oncorhynchus mykiss. Next base: position 44,660,059 of record NC_143047.1, read on the forward strand.
TAGTATGGTTTAGTATGTTTTAGTATGGTTTAGTATGGTTTAGTATAGTTTAGTATAGTTTAGAATAGTTTAGTATGGTTTAGTATGGTTCAGTATGGTTTAGTATGGTTTAGTATAAATTAGTATAGTTTAGAATGGTTTAGTATAGTTTAGTATGGTTTAGTATAGTTTGGTTTAGTATAAATTAGTATGGTTTAGAATGGTTTAGTATAGTTTAGTATGGTTTAGTATAGTTTGGTTTAGTATAAATTAGTATGGTTTAGTATGTTATTGCATTATGAAAGTGAAGCTCTCACATCATCCATCTCCTCCACAAGGTGAAGCCCTGCTCCAATCAGGAAACAACCAGAACCACCTCCCTGCCCAATCACACACGTCCCTGCCCAATCACACACGTCCCTGCACAATCACACACCTCCCTGCCCAATCACATACCTTCTGCCCAGTGGAAGGCAACAGGATTGGTGGAAGTGTAAAAGTTGAGGACAAATGGACATCTTGAAGGTCCTGGCAGCTCCTGGTCAATTACGTCTTAAAGTGCAGGGATGGTCATTTCCCATTGGTCACATGATCAAAAAGGTGTAATCAATAATACCACAGAACTGATGTAGGTCATTTCCCATTGGTCACATGATCAAAAAGGTGTAATCAATAATACCACAGAACTGATGTAGGTCATTTCCCATTGGTCACATGATCAAAAAGGTGTAATCAATAATACCACAGAACTGATGTAGGTCATTTCCCATTGGTCACATGATCAAAAAGGTGTAATCAATAATACCACAGAACTGATGTAGGTAATTTCCCATTGGTCACATGATCAAAAAGGTGTAATCAATAATACCACAGAACTGATGTAGGTCATTTCCCATTGGTCACATGATCAAAAAGGTGTAATCAATAATACCACAGAACTGATGTAGGTCATTTCCCATTGGTCACATGATCAAAAAGGTGTAATCAATAATACCACAGAACTGATGTAGGTCATTTCCCATTGGTCACATGATCAAAAAGGTGTAATCAATAATACCACAGAACTGATGTAGGTCATTTCCCATTGGTCACATGATCAAAAAGGTGTAATCAATAATACCACAGAACTGATGTAGGTCATTTCCCATTGGTCACATGATCAAAAAGGTGGAATCAATAATACCACAGAACTGATGTAGGTCATTTCCCATTGGTCACATGATCAAAAAGGTGTAATCAATAATACCACAGAACTGATGTAGGTCATTTCCCATTGGTCACATGATCAAAAAGGTGTAATCAATAATACCACAGAACTGATGTAGGTCATTTCCCATTGGTCACATGATCAAAAAGGTGTAATCAATAATACCACAGAACTGATGTAGGTCATTTCCCATTGGTCACATGATCAAAAAGGTGGAATCAATAATACCACAGAACTGATGTAGGTCATTTCCCATTGGTCACATGATCAAAAAGGTGTAATCAATAATACCACAGAACTGATGTAGGTCATTTCCCATTGGTCACATGATCAAAAAGGTGTAATCAATAATACCACAGAACTGATGTAGGTCATTTCCCATTGGTCACATGATCAAAAAGGTGTAATCAATAATACCACAGAACTGATGTAGGTCATTTCCCATTGGTCACATGATCAAAAAGGTGTAATCAATAATACCACAGAACTGATGTAGGTCATTTCCCATTGGTCACATGATCAAAAAGGTGTAATCAATAATACCACAGAACTGATGTAGGTCATTTCCCATTGGTCACATGATCAAAAAGGTGTAATCAATAATACCACAGAACTGATGTAGGTCATTTCCCATTGGTCACATGATCAAAAAGGTGTAATCAATAATACCACAGAACTGATGTAGGTCATTTCCCATTGGTCACATGATCAAAAAGGTGGAATCAATAATACCACAGAACTGATGTAGGTCATTTCCCATTGGTCACATGATCAAAAAGGTGGAATCAATAATACCACAGAACTGATGTAGGTCATTTCCCATTGGTCACATGATCAAAAAGGTGGAATCAATAATACCACAGAACTGATGTAGGTCATTTCCCATTGGTCACATGATCAAAAAGGTGTAATCAATAATACCACAGAACTGATGTAGGTCATTTCCCATTGGTCACATGATCAAAAAGGTGTAATCAATAATACCACAGAACTGATGTAGGTCATTTCCCATTGGTCACATGATCAAAAAGGTGTAATCAATAATACCACAGAACTGATGTAGGTCATTTCCCATTGGTCACATGATCAAAAAGGTGTAATCAATAATACCACAGAACTGATGTAGGTCATTTCCCATTGGTCACATGATCAAAAAGGTGTAATCAATAATACCACAGAACTGATGTAGGTCATTTCCCATTGGTCACATGATCAAAAAGGTGTAATCAATAATACCACAGAACTGATGTAGGTCATTTCCCATTGGTCACATGATCAAAAAGGTGTAATCAATAATACCACAGAACTGATGTAGGTCATTTCCCATTGGTCACATGATCAAAAAGGTGGAATCAATAATACCACAGAACTGATGTAGGTCATTTCCCATTGGTCACATGATCAAAAAGGTGGAATCAATAATACCATAGAACTGATGTAGGTCATTTCCTATTGGTCACATGATCAAGAAGGTGTAATCAATAATACCATAGAACTGATGATTTGCAGACAAAAAGAGTGGCTGAAGGTTTTTTAATTTTTAATTTTTTTAGTTTTTTTATTTTACCTTTATTTAACCAGGTAGGCAAGTTGAGAACAAGTTCTCATTTACAATTGCGACCTGGCCAAGATAAAGCAAAGCAGTTCGACAGATACAACAACACAGAGTTACACATGGAGTAAAACAAACATACAGTCAATAATACAGTAGAAACAAGTCTACATACAAAGGCAAAAAAAAAGGCCTTGGTGGTAAAGTAAATACAATATAGCAAGTAAAACACTGGAATGGTTGATTTGCAGTGGAAGAATGTGCAAAGTAGAAATAAAAATAATGGGTCAAAATAAATAAATACAGTAGGGGAAGAGGTAGTTGTTTGGGCTAAATTATAGATGGGCTATGTACAGGTGCAGTAATCTGTGAGCTGTTCTGACAGTTGGTGCTTGAAGCTAGTGAGGGAGATAAGTGTTTCCAGTTTCAGAGATTTTTGTAGTTCGTCCCAGTCATTGGCAGCAGAGAACTAGGGCTTCAATGTGTTAGGATGTGTGTGTGTGTGTGTGTGTGTGTGTGTGTGTGTGTGTGTGTGCGTGCGTGCGTGCGTGCGTGCGTGTAATGGTGAGTCCTCCCAGATGTCCAGGCATCCCAGCCTCCTCCTGTCTCTCATCGCTAGGCTGTGATTGGTTCCTGGCTCCAGCTTTGTTCTCTCAGAGTGGACATGCTCTGTGTGTGTGTGTGTGTGTGCGTGCGTGCGTGCGTGCGTGTGTGTGTGTGTGCCCATAACCTGGCTGGAACGGTGCCCACTGCAGAGCACACAGGACATGCAGGGTGGCGCCTCAGATACTTAAAACAATATGTAATGTTTTACATCACTGTGCCACGGTGGATTATTCAACTGATGCTGAACCCAGAGAGAGAGAGAGAACAGCATGTGGTGTCTCAATATATTAGGAAACAATGCCCTACACAGGCTAGAGAGGTTCCAGACTCTCAACACATAACGGGGAGGTGACACCTCTACCCCATCAGGTGCCTGGTAACGTCTCTCAACACATAACAGGGGAGGTGACACCTCTACCCATCAGGTGTCTGGTAACGTCTTCCAGATTCTCAACACATAACAGGGAGGGGACACCTCTACCCATCAGGTGTCTGGTAACGTCTCTCAACACATAACAGGGGAGGTGACACCTCTACCCATCAGGTGTCTGGTAACGTCTTCTAGACTCTCAACACATAACAGGGAGGTGACACCTCTACCCATCAGGTGTCTGGTAACGTCTTCTAGACTCTCAACACATAACGGGGAGGTGACACCTCTACCCATCAGGTGTCTGGTAACGTCTTCCAGACTCTCAACACATAACAGGGAGGTGACACCTCTACCCATCAGGTGTCTGGTAACGTCTTCTAGACTCTCAACACATAACAGGGAGGTGACACCTCTACCCATCAGGTGCCTGGTAACGTCTCTCAACACATAACAGGGGAGGTGACACCTTTACCCATCAGGTGTCTGGTAACGTCTTCCAGATTCTCAACACATAACAGGGAGGGGACACCTCTACCCATCAGGTGTCTGGTAACGTCTCTCAACACATAACAGGGGAGGTGACACCTCTACCCATCAGGTGTCTGGTAACGTCTTCTAGACTCTCAACACATAACAGGGAGGTGACACCTCTACCCATCAGGTGTCTGGTAACGTCTTCTAGACTCTCAACACATAACGGGGAGGTGACACCTCTACCCATCAGGTGTCTGGTAACGTCTTCCAGACTCTCAACACATAACAGGGAGGTGACACCTCTACCCATCGGGTGTCTGGTAACGTCTTCTAGACTCTCAACACATAACAGGGAGGTGACACCTCTACCCATCAGGTGCCTGGTAACGTCTCTCAACACATAACAGGGGAGGTGACACCTCTACCCATCAGGTGTCTGGTAACGTCTTCTAGACTCTCAACACATAACAGGGAGGTGACACCTCTACCCATCAGGTGTCTGGTAACGTCTTCTAGACTCTCAACACATAACGGGGAGGTGACACCTCTACCCATCAGGTGTCTGGTAACGTCTTCCAGACTCTCAACACATAACAGGGAGGTGACACCTCTACCCATCAGGTGTCTGGTAACGTCTTCTAGACTCTCAACACATAACAGGGAGGTGACACCTCTACCCATCAGGTGCCTGGTAACGTCTCTCAACACATAACAGGGGAGGTGACACCTTTACCCATCAGGTGTCTGGTAACGTCTTCCAGATTCTCAACACATAACAGGGAGGGGACACCTCTACCCATCAGGTGTCTGGTAACGTCTCTCAACACATAACAGGGGAGGTGACACCTCTACCCATCAGGTGTCTGGTAACGTCTTCTAGACTCTCAACACATAACAGGGAGGTGACACCTCTACCCATCAGGTGTCTGGTAACGTCTTCTAGACTCTCAACACATAACGGGGAGGTGACACCTCTACCCATCAGGTGTCTGGTAACGTCTTCCAGACTCTCAACACATAACAGGGAGGTGACACCTCTACCCATCGGGTGTCTGGTAACGTCTTCTAGACTCTCAACACATAACAGGGAGGTGACACCTCTACCCATCAGGTGCCTGGTAACGTCTCTCAACACATAACAGGGGAGGTGACACCTCTACCCATCAGGTGTCTGGTAACGTCTTCTAGACTCTCAACACATAACAGGGAGGTGACACCTCTACTACCCATCAGGTGTCTGGTAACGTCTCTCAACACATAACAAGGAGGTGACACCTCTACCCATCAGGTGCCTGGTAACGTCTTCTAGACTCTCAACACATAACAGGGAGGTGACACCTCTACCCATCAGGTGTCTGGTAACGTCTCTCAACACATAACGGGGGAGGTGACACCTCTACCCATCAGGTGTCTGGTAACGTCTCTCAACACATAACAAGGAGGTGACACCTCTACCCATCAGGTGCCTGGTAACATCTTCTAGACTCTCAACACATAACAGGGAGGTGACACCTCTACCCATCAGGTGTCTGGTAACGTCTCTCAACACATAACAGGGAGGTGACACCTCTACCCATCAGGTGTCTGGTAAAGTCTCCTAGACTCAACACATAACAGGGAGGTGACACCTCTACCCATCAGGTGTCTGGTAACGTCTTCTAGACTCTCAACACATAACAGGGAGGTGACACCTCTACCCATCAGGTGTCTGGTAACGTCTTCCAGACTCTCAACACATAACAGGGAGGTGACACCTCTACCCATCAGGTGTCTGGTAACGTCTTCCAGACTCTCAACACATAACAGGGAGGTGACACCTCTACCCATCAGGTGTCTGGTAACGTCTTCTAGACTCTCAACACATAACAGGGAGGGGACACCTCTACTACCCATCAGGTGTCTGGTAACGTCTTCTAGACTCTCAACACATAACAGGGAGGTGACACCTCTACCCATCAGGTGTCTGGTAACGTCTCCTAGACTCAACACATAACAGGGAGGTGACACCTCTACCCATCAGGTGTCTGGTAACGTCTCCTAGACTCAACACATAACGGGGGACGTGACACCTCTACCCATCAGGTGCCTGGTAACGTCTCTCAACACATAACAAGGAGGTGACACCTCTACCCATCAGGTGCCTGGTAACGTCTTCTAGACTCTCAACACATAACAGGGAGGTGACACCTCTACCCATCAGGTGTCTGGTATCGTCTCTCAACACATAACAGGGAGGTGACACCTCTACCCATCAGGTGTCTGGTAACGTCTCCTAGACTCAACACATAACAGGGAGGTGACACCTCTACCCATCAGGTGTCTGGTAACGTCTCCTAGACTCAACACATAACGGGGGAGGTGACACCTCTACCCATCAGGTGCCTGGTAACGTCTCTCAACACATAACGGGGAGGTGACACCTCTACCCATCAGGTGCCTGGTAACGTCTTCTAGACTCTCAACACATAACAGGGAGGTGACACCTCTACCCATCAGGTGTCTGGTAACGTCTTCTAGACTCTCAACACATAACAGGGAGGTGACACCTCTACCCATCAGGTGTCTGGTAACGTCTTCCAGACTCTCAACACATAACAGGGAGGTGACACCTCTACCCATCAGGTGTCTGGTAACGTCTTCTAGACTCTCAACACATAACAGGGAGGTGACACCTCTACTACCCATCAGGTGTCTGGTAACGTCTTCTAGACTCTCAACACATAACAGGGAGGTGACACCTCTACCCATCAGGTGTCTGGTAACGTCTTCTAGACTCTCAACACATAACAGGGAGGTGACACCTCTACCCATCAGGTGTCTGGTAACGTCTCTCAACTCATAACAGGGAGGTGACACCTCTACCCATCAGTTGTCTGGTAACGTCTTCTAGACTCTCAACACATAACAGGGAGGTGACACCTCTACCCATCAGGTACCTGGTAACGTCTTCTAGACTCTTAACACATAACAGGGAGGTGACACCTCTACCCATCAGGTGCCTGGTAACGTCTCTCAACACATAACAGGGGAGGTGACACCTCTACCCATCAGGTGTCTGGTAACGTCTTCTAGACTCTCAACACATAACAGGGAGGTGACACCTCTACTACCCATCAGGTGTCTGGTAACGTCTCTCAACACATAACAAGGAGGTGACACCTCTACCCATCAGGTGCCTGGTAACGTCTTCTAGACTCTCAACACATAACAGGGAGGTGACACCTCTACCCATCAGGTGTCTGGTAACGTCTCTCAACACATAACGGGGGAGGTGACACCTCTACCCATCAGGTGTCTGGTAACGTCTCTCAACACATAACAAGGAGGTGACACCTCTACCCATCAGGTGCCTGGTAACATCTTCTAGACTCTCAACACATAACAGGGAGGTGACACCTCTACCCATCAGGTGTCTGGTAACGTCTCTCAACACATAACAGGGAGGTGACACCTCTACCCATCAGGTGTCTGGTAAAGTCTCCTAGACTCAACACATAACAGGGAGGTGACACCTCTACCCATCAGGTGTCTGGTAACGTCTTCTAGACTCTCAACACATAACAGGGAGGTGACACCTCTACCCATCAGGTGTCTGGTAACGTCTTCCAGACTCTCAACACATAACAGGGAGGTGACACCTCTACCCATCAGGTGTCTGGTAACGTCTTCCAGACTCTCAACACATAACAGGGAGGTGACACCTCTACCCATCAGGTGTCTGGTAACGTCTTCTAGACTCTCAACACATAACAGGGAGGGGACACCTCTACTTCCCATCAGGTGTCTGGTAACGTCTTCTAGACTCTCAACACATAACAGGGAGGTGACACCTCTACCCATCAGGTGTCTGGTAACGTCTCCTAGACTCAACACATAACAGGGAGGTGACACCTCTACCCATCAGGTGTCTGGTAACGTCTCCTAGACTCAACACATAACGGGGGACGTGACACCTCTACCCATCAGGTGCCTGGTAACGTCTCTCAACACATAACAAGGAGGTGACACCTCTACCCATCAGGTGCCTGGTAACGTCTTCTAGACTCTCAACACATAACAGGGAGGTGACACCTCTACCCATCAGGTGTCTGGTATCGTCTCTCAACACATAACAGGGAGGTGACACCTCTACCCATCAGGTGTCTGGTAACGTCTCCTAGACTCAACACATAACAGGGAGGTGACACCTCTACCCATCAGGTGTCTGGTAACGTCTCCTAGACTCAACACATAACGGGGGAGGTGACACCTCTACCCATCAGGTGCCTGGTAACGTCTCTCAACACATAACGGGGAGGTGACACCTCTACCCATCAGGTGCCTGGTAACGTCTTCTAGACTCTCAACACATAACAGGGAGGTGACACCTCTACCCATCAGGTGTCTGGTAACGTCTTCTAGACTCTCAACACATAACAGGGAGGTGACACCTCTACCCATCAGGTGTCTGGTAACGTCTTCCAGACTCTCAACACATAACAGGGAGGTGACACCTCTACCCATCAGGTGTCTGGTAACGTCTTCTAGACTCTCAACACATAACAGGGAGGTGACACCTCTACTACCCATCAGGTGTCTGGTAACGTCTTCTAGACTCTCAACACATAACAGGGAGGTGACACCTCTACCCATCAGGTGTCTGGTAACGTCTTCTAGACTCTCAACACATAACAGGGAGGTGACACCTCTACCCATCAGGTGTCTGGTAACGTCTCTCAACTCATAACAGGGAGGTGACACCTCTACCCATCAGTTGTCTGGTAACGTCTTCTAGACTCTCAACACATAACAGGGAGGTGACACCTCTACCCATCAGGTACCTGGTAACGTCTTCTAGACTCTTAACACATAACAGGGAGGTGACACCTCTACCCATCAGGTACCTGGTAACGTCTTCCAGACTCTCAACACATAACAGGGAGGTGACACCTCTACCCATCAGGTACCTGGTAACGTCTTCTAGACTCTTAACACATAACAGGGAGGTGACACCTCTACCCATCAGGTGTCTGGTAACGTCTTCTAGACTCTCAACACATAACAGGGAGGTGACACCTCTACCCATCAGGTGTCTGGTAACGTCTCCTAGACTCAACACATAACAGGGAGGTGACACCTCTACCCATCAGGTGTCTGGTAACGTCTTCTAGACTCTCAACACATAACAGGGAGGTGACACCTCTACCCATCAGGTGTCTGGTAACGTCTTCCAGACTCTCAACACATAACAGGGAGGTGACACCTCTACCCATCAGGTGTCTGGTAACGTCTTCCAGACTCTCAACACATAACAGGGAGGTGACACCTCTACCCATCAGGTGTCTGGTAACGTCTTCTAGACTCTCAACACATAACAGGGAGGGGACACCTCTACTACCCATCAGGTGTCTGGTAACGTCTTCTAGACTCTCAACACATAACAGGGAGGTGACACCTCTACCCATCAGGTGTCTGGTAACGTCTCCTAGACTCAACACATAACAGGGAGGTGACACCTCTACCCATCAGGTGTCTGGTAACGTCTCCTAGACTCAACACATAACGGGGGACGTGACACCTCTACCCATCAGGTGCCTGGTAACGTCTCTCAACACATAACAAGGAGGTGACACCTCTACCCATCAGGTGCCTGGTAACGTCTTCTAGACTCTCAACACATAACAGGGAGGTGACACCTCTACCCATCAGGTGTCTGGTATCGTCTCTCAACACATAACAGGGAGGTGACACCTCTACCCATCAGGTGTCTGGTAACGTCTCCTAGACTCAACACATAACAGGGAGGTGACACCTCTACCCATCAGGTGTCTGGTAACGTCTCCTAGACTCAACACATAACGGGGGAGGTGACACCTCTACCCATCAGGTGCCTGGTAACGTCTCTCAACACATAACGGGGAGGTGACACCTCTACCCATCAGGTGCCTGGTAACGTCTTCTAGACTCTCAACACATAACAGGGAGGTGACACCTCTACCCATCAGGTGTCTGGTAACGTCTTCTAGACTCTCAACAAATAACAGGGAGGTGACACCTCTACCCATCAGGTGTCTGGTAACGTCTTCCAGACTCTCAACACATAACAGGGAGGTGACACCTCTACCCATCAGGTGTCTGGTAACGTCTTCTAGACTCTCACCACATAACAGGGAGGTGACACCTCTACTACCCATCAGGTGTCTGGTAACGTCTTCTAGACTCTCAACACATAACAGGGAGGTGACACCTCTACCCATCAGGTGTCTGGTAACGTCTTCTAGACTCTCAACACATAACAGGGAGGTGACACCTCTACCCATCAGGTGTCTGGTAACGTCTCTCAACTCAAAACAGGGAGGTGACACCTCTACCCATCAGTTGTCTGGTAACGTCTTCTAGACTCTCAACACATAACAGGGAGGTGACACCTCTACCCATCAGGTACCTGGTAACGTCTTCTAGACTCTTAACACATAACAGGGAGGTGACACCTCTACCCATCAGGTACCTGGTAACGTCTTCCAGACTCTCAACACATAACAGGGAGGTGACACCTCTACCCATCAGGTACCTGGTAACGTCTTCTAGACTCTTAACACATAACAGGGAGGTGACACCTCTACCCATCAGGTGTCTGGTAACGTCTTCTAGACTCTCAACACATAACAGGGAGGTGACACCTCTACCCATCAGGTACCTGGTAACGTCTTCTAGACTCTTAACACATAACAGGGAGGTGACACCTCTACCCATCAGGTACCTGGTAACGTCTTCCAGACTCTCAACACATAACGGGGAGGTGACACCTCTACCCATCAGGTGTCTGGTAACGTCTTCTAGACTCTCAACACATAACAAGGAGGTGACACCTCTACCCATCAGGTGTCTGGTAACGTCTTCTAGACTCTCAACACATAACAGGGAGGTGACACCTCTACCCATCAGGTGTCTTGTAACGTTTTCTAGACTCTCAACACATAACGAGGAGGTGACACCTCTACCCATCAGGTGTCTGGTAACGTCTCCTAGACTCAACACATAATGAGGAGGTGACACCTCTACCCATCCGGTGCCTGGTAACGTCTCTCAACACATAACGGGGAGGTGACACCTCAACCCATCAGGTGTCTGGTAACGTCTTCCAGACTCTCAACACATAACAGGGAGGTGACACCTCTACCCATCAGGTGTCTGGTAACGTCTTTCAGGTGTCTGGTAACGTCTCTCAACACATAACAGGGGAGGTGACACCTCTACCCATCAGGTGTCTGGTAACGTCTTCCAGACTCTCAACACATAACAGGGAGGTGACACCTCTACCCATCAGGTGTCTGGTAACGTCTTCCAGACTCTCAACACATAACAGGGAGGTGACACCTCTACCCATCAGGTGTCTGGTAACGTCTTCTAGACTCTCAACACATAACAGGGAGGGGACACCTCTACTACCCATCAGGTGTCTGGTAACGTCTTCTAGACTCTCAACACATAACAGGGAGGTGACACCTCTACCCATCAGGTGTCTGGTAACGTCTCCTAGACTCAACACATAACAGGGAGGTGACACCTCTACCCATCAGGTGTCTGGTAACGTCTCCTAGACTCAACACATAACGGGGGACGTGACACCTCTACCCATCAGGTGCCTGGTAACGTCTCTCAACACATAACAAGGAGGTGACACCTCTACCCATCAGGTGCCTGGTAACGTCTTCTAGACTCTCAACACATAACAGGGAGGTGACACCTCTACCCATCAGGTGTCTGGTATCGTCTCTCAACACATAACAGGGAGGTGACACCTCTACCCATCAGGTGTCTGGTAACGTCTCCTAGACTCAACACATAACAGGGAGGTGACACCTCTACCCATCAGGTGTCTGGTAACGTCTCCTAGACTCAACACATAACGGGGGAGGTGACACCTCTACCCATCAGGTGCCTGGTAACGTCTCTCAACACATAACGGGGAGGTGACACCTCTACCCATCAGGTGCCTGGTAACGTCTTCTAGACTCTCAACACATAACAGGGAGGTGACACCTCTACCCATCAGGTGTCTGGTAACGTCTTCTAGACTCTCAACAAATAACAGGGAGGTGACACCTCTACCCATCAGGTGTCTGGTAACGTCTTCCAGACTCTCAACACATAACAGGGAGGTGACACCTCTACCCATCAGGTGTCTGGTAACGTCTTCTAGACTCTCACCACATAACAGGGAGGTGACACCTCTACTACCCATCAGGTGTCTGGTAACGTCTTCTAGACTCTCAACACATAACAGGGAGGTGACACCTCTACCCATCAGGTGTCTGGTAACGTCTTCTAGACTCTCAACACATAACAGGGAGGTGACACCTCTACCCATCAGGTGTCTGGTAACGTCTCTCAACTCAAAACAGGGAGGTGACACCTCTACCCATCAGTTGTCTGGTAACGTCTTCTAGACTCTCAACACATAACAGGGAGGTGACACCTCTACCCATCAGGTACCTGGTAACGTCTTCTAGACTCTTAACACATAACAGGGAGGTGACACCTCTACCCATCAGGTACCTGGTAACGTCTTCCAGACTCTCAACACATAACAGGGAGGTGACACCTCTACCCATCAGGTACCTGGTAACGTCTTCTAGACTCTTAACACATAACAGGGAGGTGACACCTCTACCCATCAGGTGTCTGGTAACGTCTTCTAGACTCTCAACACATAACAGGGAGGTGACACCTCTACCCATCAGGTACCTGGTAACGTCTTCTAGACTCTTAACACATAACAGGGAGGTGACACCTCTACCCATCAGGTACCTGGTAACGTCTTCCAGACTCTCAACACATAACGGGGAGGTGACACCTCTACCCATCAGGTGTCTGGTAACGTCTTCTAGACTCTCAACACATAACAAGGAGGTGACACCTCTACCCATCAGGTGTCTGGTAACGTCTTCTAGACTCTCAACACATAACAGGGAGGTGACACCTCTACCCATCAGGTGTCTTGTAACGTTTTCTAGACTCTCAACACATAACGAGGAGGTGACACCTCTACCCATCAGGTGTCTGGTAACGTCTCCTAGACTCAACACATAATGAGGAGGTGACACCTCTACCCATCCGGTGCCTGGTAACGTCTCTCAACACATAACGGGGAGGTGACACCTCAACCCATCAGGTGTCTGGTAACGTCTTCCAGACTCTCAACACATAACAGGGAGGTGACACCTCTACCCATCAGGTGTCTGGTAACGTCTTTCAGGTGTCTGGTAACGTCTCTCAACACATAACAGGGGAGGTGACACCTCTACCCATCAGGTGTCTGGTAACGTCTTCCAGACTCTCAACACATAACAGGGAGGTGACACTTCTACCCATCAGGTGTCTGGTAACGTCTCTCAACACATAACAGGGGAGGTGACACCTCTACCCATCAGGTGTCTGGTAACGTCTTCTAGACTCTCAACACATAACGGGAAGGTGACACCTCTACCCATCAGGTGTCTGGTAACGTCTTCCAGACTCTCAACACATAACAGGGAGGTGACACTTCTACCCATCAGGTGTCTGGTAACGTCTCTCAACACATAACAGGGGAGGTGACACCTCTACCCATCAGGTGTCTGGTAACGTCTTCCAGACTCTCAACACATAACAGGGAGGGGACACCTCTACCCATCAGGTGTCTGGTAACGTCTCTCAACACATAACAGGGAGGTGACACCTCTACCCATCAGGTGTCTGGTAACGTCTTCCAGACTCTCAACACATAACAGGGAGGTGACACCTCTACCCATCAGGTGTCTGGTAACGTCTTCTAGACTCTTAACACATAACAGGGAGGTGACACCTCTACTACCCATCAGGTGTCTGGTAGCGTCTTCCAGTCTCTCAACACATAACAGGGAGGTGACACCTCTACCCATCAGGTGTCTGGTAACGTCTTCCAGACTCTCAACACATAACAGGGAGGTGACACCTCTACCCATCAGGTGTCTGGTAACGTCTTCCAGACTCTCAACACATAACAGGGAGGGGACACCTCTACCCATCAGGTGTCTGGGAACGTCTTCTAGACTCTCAACACATAACAGGGAGGTGACACCTCTGCTACCCATCAGGTGTCTGGTAACGTCTTCTAGACTCTCAACACATAACAGGGAGGTGACACCTCTTCCCATCAGGTGTCTGGTAACGTCTTCTAGACTCTCAACACATAACAGGGAGGTGACACCTCTACCCATCAGGTGTCTGGTAACGTCTCTCAACACATAACAGGGAGGTGACACCTCTACCCATCAGTTGTCTGGTAACGTCTTCTAGACTCTCAACACATAACGGGGAGGTGACACCTCTACCCATCAGGTGTCTGGTAACGTCTTCCAGACTCTCAACACATAACAGGGAGGTGACACCTCTACCCATCAGGTGTCTGGTAACGCCTTCTAGACTCTCAACACATAACAGGGAGGTGACACCTCTACTACCCATCAGGTGTCTGGTAACGTCTTCTAGACTCTCAACACATAACAGGGAGGTGACACCTCTACCCATCAGGTACCTGGTAACGTCTTCTAGACTCTTAACACATAACAGGGAGGTGACACCTCTACCCATCAGGTACCTGGTAACGTCTTCTAGACTCTTAACACATAACAGGGAGGTGACACCTCTACCCATCAGGTGTCTGGTAACGTCTTTCAGGTGTCTGGTAACGTCTCTCAACACATAACAGGGGAGGTGACACCTCTACCCATCAGTTGTCTGGTAACGTCTTCTAGACTCTCAACACATAACAGGGAGGTGACACCTCTACCCATCAGGTACCTGGTAACGTCTTCTAGACTCTTAACACATAACAGGGAGGTGACACCTCTACCCATCAGGTACCTGGTAACGTCTTCCAGACTCTCAACACATAACAGGGAGGTGACACCTCTACCCATCAGGTACCTGGTAACGTCTTCTAGACTCTTAACACATAACAGGGAGGTGACACCTCTACCCATCAGGTGTCTGGTAACGTCTTTCAGGTGTCTGGTAACGTCTCTCAACACATAACAGGGGAGGTGACACCTCTACCCATCAGGTGTCTGGTAACGTCTTCCAGACTCTCAACACATAACAGGGAGGTGACACTTCTACCCATCAGGTGTCTGGTAACGTCTCTCAACACATAACAGGGGAGGTGACACCTCTACCCATCAGGTGTCTGGTAACGTCTTCTAGACTCTCAACACATAACGGGAAGGTGACACCTCTACCCATCAGGTGTCTGGTAACGTCTTCCAGACTCTCAACACATAACAGGGAGGTGACACCTCTACCCATCAGGTGTCTGGTAACGTCTCTGAACACGTAACAGGGAGGTGACACCTCTACCCATCAGGTGTCTGGTAACGTCTTCCAGACTCTCAACACATAACAGGGAGGGGACACCTCTACCCATCAGGTGTCTGGTAACGTCTCTCAACACATAACAGGGAGGTGACACCTCTACCCATCAGGTGTCTGGTAACGTCTTCCAGACTCTCAACACATAACAGGGAGGTGACACCTCTACCCATCAGGTGTCTGGTAACGTCTTCTAGACTCTTAACACATAACAGGGAGGTGACACCTCTACTACCCATCAGGTGTCTGGTAGCGTCTTCCAGTCTCTCTACACATAACAGGGAGGTGACACCTCTACCCATCAGGTGTCTGGTAACGTCTTCCAGACTCTCAACACATAACAGGGAGGTGACACCTCTACCCATCAGGTGTCTGGTAACGTCTTCCAGACTCTCAACACATAACAGGGAGGGGACACCTCTACCCATCAGGTGTCTGGGAACGTCTTCTAGACTCTCAACACATAACGGGGAGGTGACACCTCTACCCATCAGGTGTCTGGTAACGTCTTCCAGACTCTCAACACGTAACAGGGAGGTGACACCTCTACCCATCAGGTGTCTGGTAACGCCTTCTAGACTCTCAACACATAACAGGGAGGTGACACCTCTACTACCCATCAGGTGTCTGGTAACGTCTTCTACACTCTCAACACATAACAGGGAGGTGACACCTCTACCCATCAGGTGTCTGGTAACGTCTTCTAGACTCTCAACACATAACAGGGAGGTGACACCTCTACCCATCAGGTGTCTGGTAACGTCTCTCAACACATAACAGGGAGGTGACACCTCTACCCATCAGTTGTCTGGTAACGTCTTCTAGACTCTCAACACATAACAGGGAGGTGACACCTCTACCCATCAGGTACCTGGTAACGTCTTCTAGACTCTTAACACATAACAGGGAGGTGACACCTCTACCCATCAGGTACCTGGTAACGTCTTCCAGACTCTCAACACATAACAGGGAGGTGACACCTCTACCCATCAGGTACCTGGTAACGTCTTCTAGACTCTTAACACATAACAGGGAGGTGACACCTCTACCCATCAGGTGTCTGGTAACGTCTTCTAGACTCTCAACACATAACAGGGAGGTGACACCTCTACCCATCAGGTACCTGGTAACGTCTTCTAGACTCTTAACACATAACAGGGAGGTGACACACCTCTACCCATCAGGTACCTGGTAACGTCTTCCAGACTCTCAACACATAACGGGGAGGTGACACCTCTACCCATCAGGTGTCTGGTAACGTCTTCTAGACTCTCAACACATAACAAGGAGGTGACACCTCTACCCATCAGGTGTCTGGTAACGTCTTCTAGACTCTCAACACATAACAGGGAGGTGACACCTCTACCCATCAGGTGTCTTGTAACGTCTTCTAGACTCTCAACACATAACAAGGAGGTGACACCTCTACCCATCAGGTGTCTGGTAGCGTCTTCCAGTCTCTCAACACATAACAGGGAGGTGACACCTCTACCCATCAGGTGTCTGGTAACGTCTTCCAGACTCTCAACACATAACAGGGAGGGGACACCTCTACCCATCAGGTGTCTGGTAACGTCTCTCAACACATAACAGGGAGGTGACACCTCTACCCATCAGGTGTCTGGTAACGTCTTCCAGACTCTCAACACATAACAGGGAGGTGACACCTCTACCCATCAGGTGTCTGGTAACGTCTTCTAGACTCTTAACACATAACAGGGAGGTGACACCTCTACTACCCATCAGGTGTCTGGTAGCGTCTTCCAGTCTCTCAACACATAACAGGGAGGTGACACCTCTACCCATCAGGTGTCTGGTAACGTCTTCCAGACTCTCAACACATAACAGGGAGGTGACACCTCTACCCATCAGGTGTCTGGTAACGTCTTCCAGACTCTCAACACATAACAGGGAGGGGACACCTCTACCCATCAGGTGTCTGGGAACGTCTTCTAGACTCTCAACACATAACGGGGAGGTGACACCTCTACCCATCAGGTGCCTGGTAACGTCTTCTAGACTCTCAACACATAACGGGGAGGTGACACCTCTACCCATCAGGTGTCTGGTAACGTCTCTCAACACATAACAGGGAGGTGACACCTCAACCCATCAGGTGCCTGGTAACGTCTTCTAGACTCTCAACACATAACAGGGAGGTGACACCTCTACCCATCAGGTGTCTGGTAACGTCTCTCAACACATAACAGGGAGGGGACACCTCTACCCATCAGGTGCCTGGTAACGTCTTCTAGACTCTCAACACATAACAGGGAGGTGACACCTCTACCCATCAGGTGCCTGGTAACGTCTTCTAGACTCTCAACACATAACAGGGAGGGGACACCTCTACCCATCAGGTGTCTGGTAACGTCTTCTAGACTCTCAACACATAACAGGGAGGTGACACCTCTACCCATCAGGTACCTGGGAACGTTTTCCAGACTCTCAACACATAACAGGGAGGTGACACCTCTACCCATCAGGTGCCTGATGATATCTTATCCTGAACTAAAAGCTGGTCCATCACTAACCAAAAGACAACATGCTTTACTGTTACACACTGGACCTTATGACTGATTCAGAGGAGAGGGATAATACCTGCTGAATCTCAGTAGCAGTTCCTTATACACACAATGTCTTACACACTATTCACTGTTACTGATCGTCTGTTAAGCCATGTAGACAGACAGCATCTCACACTGGTAGTGAGGCTAACCCACTATTATAGAGGTTCTGTTACATGTTATCTGATATTGTGTGAGTTAGTTTGGGTCTGTAACAGGGACTCTGAGAGGGGGGCATTCCTCACACTAACCTCCAGAAGGGCCCTAATGAGGAGCTCAGTACAGTATGACATGGCTGTCTCTCAGGGGGAGTGTTCCCACGGTGGTCTGTACAAACAATGGTCCCAGGAACAAAACAACAAGCACATTAAAACAATCTCCTTCAGCGTCTACTGTTTTTCAAATCTCAGTTGAAGCGCTTTAGTTCTGATTGTTTTAGTGAGAAAGACAGGTACAGCTGTAGGATCTTAATGTAACTAGGCAAGTAGGTTAAGAACAAATTCTTATTCACAATGACGGCTTACCGGGAAACAGTGTCTTGTTCAGGGGCAGAACTGCCTTGGGCCTGGGCCAGCTCGGGATTCGGTTACTGGCCCAACGCTCTAACCACTAGGCTACCTGCTTGTTACTGGCCCAACGCTCTAACCACTAGGCTACCGGTTGGTTACTAGTCCATCCTCTAACCACTAGGCTACCTGATGGTTACTGGGCCAACACTCTAACCACTAGGCTACCTGCTGGTTACTAGTCCAACACTCTAACCACTAGGCTACCTGCTGGTTACTAGTCCAACACTAACCACTAGGCTACCTGCTGGTTACTGGCCCAATGCTCTAACCACTAGGCTACCTGCTGGTTACTGGCCCAACGCACTAACCACTAGGCTACCGGCTGGTTACTGGCCCAACGCTCTAACCACTAGGCTACCTGCTGGTTACTGGCCCAACGCTCTAACCACTGGGCTACCTGCTGGTTACTAGTCCAACATTCTAACCACTAGGCTACCTGCTTGTTACTAGTCCAACGCTCTAACCACTAGGCTACCTGCTGGTTACTAGTCCAACACTCTAACCACTAGGCTACCGGCTTGTTACTGGCCCAACCTTCAAACCACTAGGCTACCTGCTGGTTACTGGCCCAACGCTCTAACCACTAGGCTACCTGCTGGTTACTGGCCCAACACTCTAACCACTAGGCTACCGGCTGGTTTCTGGCCCAACACTCTAACCACAAGGCTACCGGCTGGTTACTGGCCCAACGCTCTAACCACTAGTCTACCGGCTGGTTACTGGCCCAATGCTCTAACCACTAGGCTACCGGCTGGTTACTGGCCCAACGCTCTAACCACTAGGCAACCTGCTTGTTACTAGTCCAACGCTCTAACCACTAGGCTACCTGCTGGTTACTAGTCCAACATTCTAACCACTAGGCTACCTGCTGGTTACTAGTCCAACACTCTAACCACTAGGCTACCTGCTGGTTACTAGTCCAACACTAACCACTAGACTACCTGCTGGTTACTAGTCCAAAACTCTAACCACTAGGCTACCTGCTGGTTACTAGTCCAACACTCTAACCACTAGGCCACCTGCTGGTTACTAGTCCAAAACTCTAACCACTAGGCTACCTGCTGGTTACTAGTCCAACACTCTAACCACTAGGCTACCTGCTGGTTACTAGTCCAACACTCTAACCACTAGGCTACCTGCTGGTTACTAGTCCAACACTCTAATCACTAGACTACCTGCTGGTTACTAGTCCAACAGTCTAACCACTAGGCTACCTGCTGGTTACTAGTCCAACAGTCTAACCACTAGGCTACCTGCTGGTTACTAGTCCAACACTCTAACCACTAGACTACCTGCTGGTTACTAGTCCAACACTCTAACCACTAGGCTACCTGCTGGTTACTAGTCCAACACTCTAACCACTAGGCCACCTGCTGGATACTAGTCTAGAAAATGTAACTTATATAATTTTTTGGGGACAACATATCAACAATTCCCTTAAGTCTGGAGGATACATCTAAGCACACACCCTTAATTTAACCGGTACAGTCATAGCAAAATAATCCTGCAGCAACAGGATTTTAACCTTTAGTTTGTAAGATTGCTTGATCGGTGGATAGGTTATTAGCCGGATGAAAGTAAGCCAGATGAAAAATGCAAAACTGTGTATATAACTGTGTTATATAACTGTGTGTTTGTGTTTGCTTCCAGTGCTTTGATGTCAATTACAAAGCTCATCTGCATTTCCTGCAGCGCAGGAAAGTTATCAGCAAACAAAAACAAAAAAAGTGATCAAATTAAGATCCCACATCAACTGTTGAACACTCATCTGTTCATTCAGCCTGTACCGTTGCCTTAAAAAACAAGTTGTCATTTCATCTAGCAAGATAAAATAAAATATATATATACCATCCATGTTTCCTTAACAAAGGAATGTAAGAATGTGTCACAACATCCACCGTGTTAATGCCACACACAGGCTACCCCTCCATCAGGCTCAGTTGTGTCACACCAAACAGGATCCCCTCTCTCAGAGGTGTCACATCAAAACAGTCCCTCCCCTCCCTTCTGTGTTGATATTTGTCTGCATCTAAAACAGTCTGATTACTCAAGCCATTTGTACTCAGCTATAAAATGTAGCAAAGCTGGGGACCACCAGGGGAGTGTCCAGACACCCACCCAGGGCTGAATCGTAGCTAGCGCTACCTGCCAAAGCCAAACATTACATTAGCCAATCTGAGCTAAGTTTGCCCCAGACTGAGTGTCCCCAGGCCTGCTTCGTCACCTGCTGTCCCTGTTGCTCCATGGGGACTGAAGGGAGGTCAGGCCTCAACCCTGTGTGGGTGTTCCTCACGCCTGTCTCTGTTTGGGATGTGTGTGTGTGTGTGTGTGTGTGTGTGTGTGTGTGTGTGTGTGTGTGTGTGTGTGTGTGTGTGTGTGTGTGTGTGTGTGTGTGTGTGTGTGTGTGTGCGTGTGCGCGCGTATGTGTGCGTGCGTGTGTGTATCTCAATCTTTCAGATGATGGGTTCTGAAAGCGAGACCGCCACACCAGGTGGACACAGACGACCCCTCACACATATAAAAGGTGACAGCATTACTGCTGGGTGTAATGGAGATGAGTAGAGGAGCACAATAACATTCTGACCTACTAACAGTCTGGGCTATAGTTCACTATGGCTGAACCTCTACAGGAAGTGACAGGAGATTAGTGCAGTAATGAAGGTTCTGGTTGTCTGTAGTTCTGCCTGTCCTACTACTTGTCAATTTGGGGCAATGGGTGGGTGGTTGTTTGGTTGCTGGGTGGTTGGTTGGTTGTTTGGTTTCTGGGTGGTTGATTGTTTGGTTGCTGGGTGGTTTGTTGGTTGTTTGGTTTCTGGGTGGTTGGTTGGTTGTTTGGTTTCTGGGTGGTTGCTGGGTGGGTGGTTGTTTGGTTGCTGGGTGGGTGGTTGTTTGGTTGCTGGGTGGTTGGTTGGTTGTTTGGTTTCTGGGTGGTTGCTGGGTGGGTGGTTGGTTGCTGGTTAGTTGCTGGGTGGTTGGTTTCTGGGTGGTTGATGGGTGGTTGGTTGTTTGGTTGCTGGGTGGTTTGTTGGTTGTTTGGTTTCTGGGTGGTTGCTGGGTGGGTGGTTGGTTGCTGGTTAGTTGCTGGGTGGTTGGTTTCTGGGTGGTTGCTGGGTGGGTGGTTGGTTGTTTGGTTTCTGGGTGGTTGCTGGGTGGGTGGTTGGTTGCTGGTTAGTTGCTGGGTGGTTGGTTTCTGGGTGGTTGATGGGTGGTTGGTTGTTTGGTTGCTGGGTGGGTGGTTGGTTGTTTGGTTTCTGGTTGGTTGCTGGGTGGGTGGTTGTTTGGTTGCTGGGTGGTTTGTTGGTTGTTTGGTTGCTGGGTGGGTGGTTGGTTGTTTGGTTTCTGGGTGGTTGCTGGGTGGGTGGTTGGTTGCTGGTTAGTTGCTGGGTGGTTGATTGTTTGGTTGCTGGGTGGGTGGTTGTTTGGTTTCTGGGTGGGTGGTTGTTTGGTTGCTGGGTGGTTGGTTGGTTGCTGGTTAGTTGCTGGGTGGTTGGTGTCCTGTTGGATGGCATAGATGTTGTTGTTGTTCTTTTGTTCCTGGGACTGTAAAGCAGGACACACACAACTTTTGGCCTTATCTCTATTTACAGCATATTGGATGACTGTCATTCATATTCCAGTCACCCAGGTCAATGTAACAGTGACAGGTTTAGCTTACTGTCATTCATATTCACCCAGTTCAATGTAACAGTGATAGGTTTAGGTTACTGTCATTCATATTCACCCAGTTCAATGTAACAGTGACAGG
>NC_143047.1:44687500-44750000 GCF_057628025.1 Oncorhynchus mykiss
AGTGGATAGGAAAGGAAAGGAGAGGAGAGGAGAGGAGAGGAGAGGAGAGGAGAGGAGAGGAGAGGAGAGGAGAGGAGAGGAGAGGAGATAGCTAAACCACCATGTTCCCAGATCCTGTAACATTTCCCGCTTGATTCATTATGATGGAACACTCTAAAAATGACTGGGAATTCTGAGATACTACATTTCCTAAGAAACCTGACGTCAAAAGAGCAACACGTGTCATAGAGAGTTGAAAATAGTAGGACAGCGATTTGTGACATGATCGCTAAGGCATCTGTTGGTTCAGGATCATTTGGTGCATTTGGCAATCAACCAGTAAGGTCAGACTTATGGGATTAACTATAACATAACTGGAGAACACAGTTGATAAGGTTTTGGTTTTACCTCTGCCAATACAGGTGTAAAATAGCAGTGGGAAAAAAGAAGACACGACAACAATTAGCATTTCCATATGTGTATTTTAATTGTCTGTAAAAGTCCAGAGTAGCATATTCGTCCAGTCAGTTGGTTCCTCTGTTACTTAACACAACTCATGCTGGTTAGTTCATTTGAATCCATTCCAAGGATGGACTTAAGCCAGCATAATATCAAGTAAAAGGCCATTTGTCTTGGATTTCACTGGCCTCTATATTTAACACGGTCCCTACAGTTCAGACACTCAGCCTGGACAAGGTATTTGCAAACTCATATTTATTTTTTTCACCCATACACACATAAAACAAGGGTCAGAAGTGTTGAGATTGGTAGAAGTGAAGAAATAAAACACACAAAAATAAACACACACACACACACAGCCTTAATGCCAGCCACGGTGTGTATTGCAGCTGTGTTCCTGGACTAGCATAGTGCATGCTGGGTAAAATGAGATGGCCAAGACAGTAATAACACAACCAGATGGACTATCATTCAGAGAACCATGGAGAGATACAATCTGATAACTGATCAGAGAACCATGGAGATAGACAGTCTGATTACTGATCAGAGAACCATGGAGATAGACCATCTGATAACTGATCAGAGAACCATGGAGATAGACAGTCTGATAACTGATCAGAAAACCATGGATATAGACAGTCTGATAACTGATCAGAGAACCATGGAGATAGACCGTCTGATAACTGATCAGAGAACCATGGAGATAGACCATCTGATAACTGATCAGAGAACCATGGAGATAGACAGTCCGATAACTGATCAGAGAACCATGGAGATAGACCGTCTGATAACTGATCAGAGAACCATGGAGATAGACAGTCTGATAACTGATCAGAGAACCATGGAGATAGACAGTCCGATAACTGATCAGAGAACCATGGAGATAGACCGTCTGATAACTGATCAGAGAACCATGGAGATAGACAGTCTGATAACTGATCAGAGAACCATGGAGATAGACAGTCTGATTACTGATCAGAGAACCATGGAGATAGACCGTCTGATAACTGATCAGAGAACCATGGAGATAGACAGTCCGATAACTCATCTCCCTTTCATTCATTTGTCAACCATAATGATTTATTTTTTAATGTTTTATTTGTGACGAGCTGGTTTGTATACAATCAGGCTGCAATAGCCTTTATACTGAACAAATATACAGCATGGAGCGTTGTGACGTCTCTATGTCTACAATATCCCAGCAGGCCGATTGGATAGCCAATCCTGGAGAAGTGAGTGGTCACTTGGGATAGGATAGTGAAGTGGCCAACCAGAGGAGCCGCTGTGCCCCTCATCACCAGATCAAAGGACTAATTGACCCTTTACACTCAACAGGGGAGTGGACAGACAGGACAAATGACAGATCTGTCTTCCTGCAGCAGTTCATTTCCTCCAGATGGAACTAGTCTGTGAACTATATTTGGAGAATGAAATTTCGATTTGTTGAAAATAATTTTACTGTCAAAAAATTAGTTTTCCGCCCGAATTAAGCACATTTATATCGACTCGATTTGCATGTAAATGTAACCAATTCGCAAATAATAGACATCCTTTTCGTTTGCACTAACACATTTACGTTAATATCATGATAATTAATAGTGCAGTACAAAATCGCCAAAATCGAATAAATGCATAAAATAAAACAATGATTTGCTCATTTACAGTAGTGACTTCATAGGCCACCAATGTGTGGTCCTAACATTCAATACAGTGTGGTGAGAAAAAAAACACGGTAAACGCTCTGCTCCAAAATATATGTGATCTCACTTTATCAATTCGTTATTGAACTATATCAGTGAGTGAGGTTGTGGTTGTGGTTGTGGTTGTGGTTATGTTTTGGCCTGAGCCTGCCCTTCTCCATGGGGTAAGAACGTCGTCTCTTCACTGCGATCTAAACCCGTCCGTCTGTTGTTGGAACTGACTGATTGACTAACGGAACATCGTGCACTCCCATTCAAACAGTGATGAGTCAATCCCTGTGTTAAATTCAAAGTGAAACCATGAAAGTAGCTGGCCTGTAAACGAAAAGGAAAAGCAATGATTCATGAAAATAACTTTTGTGTCTTGTGTGTAACGGGAATCCACAAAAAAAAAATGCAAAGGCATAGAAATGATCAGGTTTAAGGAAAGATAAATGAAAGCGCATCTAGTGTGTTTTTAAGTAATGTTCAAAACGGAAAAAAATATGCTTACATTCAAACTGCTTAATTAAATTCATGTGGTTTGACCACCTCGATCACATATGAACTGTACACTATTTCACAATGATTAGGCTACGTTCAACATTTATCAACTAGGCTACTTCATCCAACAACAAAAAAACATGACTATTTCATAATGTCTTGCACATAATAACTATATTGATATCATAACAGAAAGCAAAACAGAATAAAAATATAAGTTGATTTTAAATTGTTCGAATGTTTTAACAAACAGTTTTCTTGAACTTTCTGACAGGCATTGTAAATCTCCTGACACTCCCTTCAGGCCTTCGCTCATTGGTCATCTCAGATAACAGTCCGGGTAAAGACACGCCCACTGGAGCATCAGGCCTCTTTATATGCAGCCCAGAGTCCTGGTTACGATCACGCCGCCAAGGGCAACCTCAGACTTCAGCTGCTAAAACTACACTGCGCCCCTTTACAGTGTCGCTGCGCTTCACCGTGGAACACTTTTATTCAGAGTGTTGGATCAAAACGTGCGCACTACAAATATTAGTAAATAGAAGACAGCTGAAGTGATCTCCGCCTAATCTCTTGGGATTTTGGCAGAACAGAACAGAAGAGTCACCATGGAGTTGCCGGATATTCCTTTCCCTATAACCTCTCCAGATGACTTCTACGACGACCCTTGCTTCAACACCAGCGACATGCATTTCTTTGAGGACCTGGACCCGAGACTCGTTCATGTGGGTCTCCTCAAGCCGGACGACCACCATCACAAAGAGGACGAGCACATCCGGGCACCGAGCGGGCACCACCAGGCCGGCAGGTGCCTCCTGTGGGCCTGCAAAGCCTGCAAGAGGAAGACCACCAATGCTGATCGCAGGAAAGCGGCTACCATGCGGGAAAGAAGGCGACTGAGCAAGGTGAACGACGCCTTCGAGACACTGAAGAGATGTACGTCTACTAACCCAAACCAGAGGCTGCCCAAAGTGGATATCCTGCGGAATGCCATCAGCTACATTGAGTCTCTCCAAGGCCTGCTTCGTGGGGCCGGACAGGAGGGCAACTATTACCCGGTGATGGATCACTATAGCGGGGACTCGGATGCGTCCAGTCCCCGCTCCAACTGCTCAGACGGAATGGTGAGAAACTGAACTGTCAAGAATTACGCAAGAATTACGCATGAATATTTTTGATCATATACGAGTGTTTGGTTGACACAAACATTAGCTGTTTTCAGTTTACTTATCGATATCATTGCTCTCTTTTAGATGGATTTCAATGGTCAGTCTTGTCCACCAAGACGGAGAAACAAGTATGATAGCACCTACTTCAACGAAGCACCAAATGGTACGTGTTATTTCCAAGTAAACAACACTCATAAACAGCTTCAGAGCTACAGGTGACGATGACCAATTTGTCATAATTCCGGAGTCTGAAATGGAACACAACTACGCACACGGTCAATGTTGAGTATATTTGACCCAGTATATAAAACTCTTTAATTATGAATAAACAACATTTTCGTTTTGCTATGATGTGGTCACTTTATCTGACTTAATTTGATTAGATATGATTGTCATAATTTTCAACCTAATAGTAAAACCTGCTACTTGTAATAAAAACGACAAATTAATTATCATATTTTATTTCCAGATTCCAGACACAAGAAGAACTCTGTTATTTCCAGTTTGGACTGCCTGTCAAACATCGTGGAGCGAATCACCACGGATACCTCTGCCTGTCCCGCTGTTCAGGACGGTTCCGAGGGTAGCAGCCCCTGTTCTCCCGGGGATGGTTCCATAGGGAGTGAGAACGGAGCCCCCATCCCGTCCCCGATCAACTGCGTCCCCGCCTTACATGACCCAAACACCATCTACCAGGTGTTGTGAAGTCGGGTCGGTGGACTGCATACAGTAATTGTACATTCTTCAAAACACAACTTATTCCTTATGGGGAGAGAAAATGCCAAAGACTTGCCTAAGGTCGCTACAAGGCTACACACCAAAGAAGATCCGATACCGGCTTTGAAAGACATTAAAAAATGACGGTGTCCAATTTCTTAAAGAACCCTTGGTCTACATTGGATAATGTGTGTGTGTGTGTGTGTGTGAATGTATGTGTGTGAATGTATTTATATTGTAGTAAGCCTATGCTGTTCTAAGATAGTACAAGTCTGAATTCATATGAACGGATACCATTCTATTTGTGATCGACATAATTTAATTCAATGGATTATCTGTAATATGAACATTTCCAGTTGGCAAGGCGGAAACGCCGGAGATAAATGAATCCGGAAAGTGAGGACCATTTTGTATATGTGTAAATAAGAGCTGCTTTGCAAAATAAAGAAGAAGAAGAAGAAAAAAAACGAACAACACACAGGAAGTGTTTGTAATCATATTTAATGTTGCTCTTGGATTGTTTGTGTTAGATTTTTAACTTTATATTTATAATATCAAGAACGGAGTGAATTACATTTTAATAAATCTATATTTATATATAGATTGCATTTTCTATCATTATTTTTTCATGAACTCATTTTCGAAATGACATACCACTGTGCACGTGATATTAGGCGTACTATTTATAAAATGATTGATTCAGCCTCGTCATTAAACGCTCCATCGTTCTGATACCGAAATAACGGTATTTGAACACCACATTATCAGTAATATTGTTCACGAAAAAACAACGCATTGATCAGCAACAGGTAGCCTGGCAGTTAACCCTCCTGCTGTGTTCCGGTCGAATTGGACCGATACACAAGTTTTCTCTCTGTCAAATGTAGTTCATTTCATCTGATTGTCATAAAGGTTCCAGGACTTTGTCCACACAGGGCATCTGAACACACAACATACATGTGGATGATTTTCAGAACGTTTTGGGTGTTTTATTTAACTTTTGTACACCTGCGGTGTTCCCGGTCAAAAATGACCAGTAGAAATGAATGGGTGAGACTACAATTAGTGTATAAAACTGAGTTCAGGCACATGTCCATTCATCAGATGGACACACTTCCTCTCCCAGACCCCCACATGCATGAGTGTTTGAGCACGCACACGCACACGCACACGCGCACACACACACACACACCTACACACACCTACACACCTCACTCCCCTTCTTGGCTTCCATGGCAACCCCCACGGGAACCTTTCCCCAGTAGAATCTTTCCTCCACGGAACCACACCTGTTGTCATTCTCACAAACAATCGCAACATTGTTTCAATAATATATAGAACTTTTCTCGCAGCTCTGGTATACAGTATATAAGCTTTTTTTTAGTCATTTTGGACCGGAAACACAGAATTAATTAACATGAAACGAACACAACAGGAGGGTTAAGAGCGTTGGGCCAGTAACTGAAATACAGCTGGTTCAAACTCCGACATTCAAACTCCGAAATGAGCTTCTGCTAAATTATTTAAATGTAACATTAAACGAAAGCTATCACATTTTGGGGGATTTTGAGAAGTTGCATAGATTCTATTTTTTTTTTAGATTTGATTTTTTATTGAATACATGATGACATTTAGCTAACGTGTATTTTCTATTTGAGATGTTTAGCTGTTAGGTCTATCGAATAAGCCTACTTTAAAAAAAACATTAGTATTTTTACAATTTCCGGGGTAATTTAATCTAGGTTTATGATTTTACAGATAGCCTACAGTGAGTGATCATACAAATTCTCATAGAGAAATTATCAATAGGCTACATATTGATATCTGGATATCTGGATTCTAGAAAACATATATATTATTTGAAATTATTTTAAATCATGGAAGACTTGTGAACCCGCCTGAGTTAGGCTACTGTCGCCTCACAAGAGTAGGCCCACCCAAACTATATTGCGCGATGTTAAAGTAAATAAGATGTGTTTTATTGTGCTGAGAAAACAGTTAACACACAACAGCAACAGACACACATGAAGCGTCACTCTTTTTTATTTACAAAAAAAATACGATGAGAACCTAACAGTCCGGTGTGAGAGGACAGGACATGAGAACCTAACAGTCCGCTGTGAGAGGACAGGACATGAGAACCTAACAGTCCGCTGTGAGAGGACAGGACATGAGAACCTAACAACAGTCCGCTGTGAGAGGACAGGACATGAGAAGAATGCGAATGTGACAACATAATTCACATAACACGAAAGCAGACCGTAGGACATCCAGTGCATCTTGTCGGTTCCATGACGTGAGTCTAGCCGGTCTCTGGATGGCTGTTGCGGGCAGAGGCAGAGGCAGTTGTCCCTGCCGGTACAGAAGTGGGCAGCATGGCGGACGCACGCCGGTGCTGAGGCCTCTTGAGGTCGGCGCAGTTTACTTTCTGCGGCGGGCTGCTGCTCCCTTCTTGCTGCTGCAATGCGTCAACAGTGCAAACACACGTCAGGGGTCCTGTTCTGTTATGTAGGTAATGCCCTCTAGTGTCAAGCATTGGCATTAAACAGCAGCCAATGACATAGTCCCATTGGTGAACCATAGTTATAATGTATGATTTATTTACATGTTTAGGATAACATACCACGTGTAAATTACAATATCCAAAATAGTAGGTGAGCCCAACATAAATTCTGAGGTCAGGAGGCACTATTTTTTACAACGTTATTACTACCGTGAGAGTAAATAGTTTTTTAAAAGAAGCCTGTCATACAAGGGGGAAAAAAAGTTGTGTTTGATTTGATTATTTGTTCAAAATGTTGGACTATCTTTAAGCTATCCCAGAAACAGTGTTGTTGTTCAGTTTGCTATTGTAAAACACAGTAGATGTCGTGTTCAGTTTGCTATTGTAAAACACAGTAGATGTCGTGTTTAGTATACTATTGTAAAACACAGTAGATGTCGTGTTTAGTATACTATTGTAAAACACAGTAGATGTCGTGTTCAGTTTGCTTTTGTAAAACCCAGTAGATGTCGTGTTCAGTATACTATTGTAAAACACAGTAGATGTCGTGTTCAGTTTGTTATTGTAAAACACAGTAGATGTCGTGTTCAGTATACTATTGTAAAACACAGTAGATGTCGTGTTCAGTTTACAATTGTAAAACACAGTAGATGTCGTGTTCAGTATACTATTGTAAAACACAGTAGATGTCGTGTTCAGTTTACAATTGTAAAACACAGTAGATGTCGTGTTCAGTATACTATTGTAAAACACAGTAGATGTTGTGTTCAGTTTGCTATTGTAAAACCCAGTAGATGTCGTGTTCAGTTTACTATTGTAAAACACAGTAGATGTCGTGTTCAGTTTGCTATTGTAAAACACAGTAGATGTCGTGTTCAGTTTGCTATTGTAAAACACAGTAGATGTCGTGTTCAGTATACTACTGTAAAACACAGTAGATGTCGTGTTCAGTATACTATTGTAAAACAGAGTAGATGTCGTGTTCAGTATACTATTGTAAAACACAGTAGATGTCGTGTTCAGTATACTATTGTAAAACACAGTAGATGTCGTGTTCAGTTTGCTATTGTAAAACACAGTAGATGTCGTGTTCAGTGTACTATTGTAAAACACAGTAGATGTCGTGTTCAGTATACTATTGTAAAACACAGTAGATGTCGTGTTCAGTTTACTATTGTAAAACCCAGTAGATGTCGTGTTCAGTATACTATTGTAAAACCCAGTAGATGTCGTGTTCAGTACACTATTGTAAAACACAGTAGATGTCCTGTTCAGTTTACTATTGTAAAACCCAGTAGATGTCGTGTTCAGTTTGCTATTGTAAAACCCAGTAGATGTCGTGTTCAGTTTGCTATTGTAAAACACAGTAGATGTCGTGTTCAGTGTACTATTGTAAAACACAGTAGATGTCGTGTTCAGTTTACTATTGTAAAACCCAGTAGATGTCGTGTTCAGTTTGCTATTGTAAAACACAGTAGATGTCGTGTTCAGTATACTATTGTAAAACACAGTAGATGTCGTGTTCAGTTTACTATTGTAAAACACAGTAGATGTCGTGTTCAGTTTACTATTGTAAAACACAGTAGATGTCGTGTTCAGTTTACTATTGTAAAACACAGTAGATGTCGTGTTCAGTTTACTATTGTAAAACACAGTAGATGTCGTGTTCAGTATACTATTGTAAAACACAGTAGATGTCGTGTTCAGTTTGTTATTGTAAAACACAGTAGATGTCGTGTTCAGTATACTATTGTAAAACACAGTAGATGTCCTGTTCAGTTTGCTATTGTAAAACCCAGTAGATGTCGTGTTCAGTGTACTATTGTAAAACACAGTAGATGTCGTGTTCAGTTTGTTATTGTAAAACACAGTAGATGTCGTGTTCAGTATACTATTGTAAAACACAGTAGATGTAGTTGACTGACCATGCTGCAATACAATGTCAAGCCAATGCCACACTTACCTCTGTTATATCAGACCAGCTCAGGGAGAGATCCATATACAGTAATACTATAAGTATATTATTTGTCATCCTTGAAGAATGAAAGTTTTCCACACGTGACTCATCCACCCAGACTCAGAAAGAAAGACTCTTCCACCCAGACTCAGACAGAAAGACTCATCCACCCAGACTCAGACAGAAAGACTCATCCACCCAGACTCAGACAGAAAGACTCACCCACCCAGACTCAGACAGAAAGACTCATCCACGCAGACTCAGACAGAAAGACTCATCCACGCAGACTCAGACAGAAAGACTCATCCACCCAGACTCAGACAGAAAGACTCTTCCACCCAGACTCAGACAGAAAGACTCATCCACGCAGACTCAGACAGAAAGACTCATCCACCCAGACTCAGACAGAAAGACTCATCCACCGAGACTCAGACAGAAAGACTCTTCCACCCAGACTCAGACAGAAAGACTCATCCACCCAGACTCAGACAGAAAGACTCATCCACGCAGACTCAGACAGAAAGACTCATCCACCCAGACTCAGACAGAAAGACTCATCCACGCAGACTCAGACAGAAAGACTCATCCACCCAGACTCAGACAGAAAGACTCATCCACGCAGACTCAGACAGAAAGACTCATCCACCCAGACTCAGACAGAAAGACTCATCCACCCAGACAGACAGAAAGACTCATCCACCCAGACTCAGACAGAAAGACTCATCCACGCAGACTCAGACAGAAAGACTCATCCACCCAGACTCAGACAGAAAGACTCATCCACCCAGACTCAGACAGAAAGACTCATCCACCCAGACTCAGACAGAAAGACTCATCCACGCAGACTCAGACAGAAAGACTCATCCACCCAGACTCAGACAGAAAGACTCATCCACCCAGACTCAGACAGAAAGACTCATCCACCCAGACTCAGACAGAAAGACTCATCCACCCAGACTCAGACAGAAAGACTCATCCACGCAGACTCAGACAGAAAGACTCATCCACCCAGACTCAGACAGAAAGACTCATCCACCCAGACTCAGACAGAAAGACTCACCCACCCAGACTCAGACAGAAAGACTCATCCACCCAGACTCAGACAGAAAGACTCATCCACCCAGACTCAGACAGAAAGACTCATCCACGCAGACTCAGACAGAAAGACTCATCCACGCAGACTCAGACAGAAAGACTCATCCACCCAGACTCAGACAGAAAGACTCATCCACCCAGACTCAGACAGAAAGACTCATCCACCCAGACTCAGACAGAAAGACTCATCCACCCAGACTCAGACAGAAAGACTCATCCACCCAGAATCAGACAGAAAGACTCATCCACCCAGACTCAGACAGAAAGACTCATCCACGCAGACTCAGACAGAAAGACTCATCCACCCAGACTCAGACAGAAAGACTCATCCACCCAGACTCAGACAGAAAGACTCATCCACACATACTCAGACAGACAGGGTAGCCTAGTGGTTAGAGCGTTGGGCTAGTAACCGTTGCAAGTTGCAAGTTCAAATCCCCGAGCTGACCCTGAACAGGCAGTTAACCAGGCGGTTCCTAGGCCGTCATTGAAAATAAGAATTTGTTCTTAACTGACTTGCCGAGTTAAATAAAGGTAAATAAATACCTCTGACCAGAATTAAAGTGTTATGACAATGCATTTCATTATTAGGACATGCATCAGATCATCATACTGTCGCTGAGGAGTGAAGAGAGTGGGTTTTGGTCCCAAAATGGCACCCTATTCACTACATAGTGCACTACTTTTTATCGGGAACCCTATGGGCTCTGGTCAAAATTAGTGCACTATATTCGGAATAGGGTTCCAACAGGGAGGCAGACAATGACTGGGAGAGGAAGGAATTCTGAGGGAGTGGGAGGCAGTACTTACTGTTTCTGAAGCTCATCAATACGATTTCTGAGAGAGATGACCTGAAAAAACAACACATGAGCGTGTTTAAACCAATCAGAAGCAGCAGGGAGGTTGCCAGTGGGCGTTACATTTGACCCATGACCTCTGGGTCGTTAGCGACACCTTTAAAGAGACAGCAGCAGTCCTGTTGGAACGACCTGTTGGGATGAGGTGGGAAACCAAGACTACTCTCACCGACACACATACCCACTACAGCACTAGTGGACTAGTGTCTGGATCGGCACAGTCAGTATCTTCACAATGGTTTGTAGTTGATCTGATGTCATTAAATCACAGGAAGGGAGGACGGCTCACACTAATACTGACCGAAAAGGAGCGAATGAAATGGCATCAAACACGTGTGTTTAATGAATTTGATTCCAATCCAACCATCCTACTCCAGCAATTACCACAATTTCCTCCCAAAATAAAGTGTTGGACCAGTAACCGAAAGGTTGCAAGATCAAATCCCAGAGCTGACAAGGTAAAAATCTGTCGTTCTACCCCTGAACGAGGCAGTTAACCCACTGTTCCTAGGCCGTCATTGAAAATAAGAATTTGTTCTTAACTGACTTGCCGAGTTAAATAAAGGTTAAAAAAAATGGCTCAAAACCCCTTTGTCTCACCATCTGGTGAATCTACCTACCACTGATGTAACAGTAAGGGCTGGTTTACCAGACACAAATTAAGCCTAGTCCTGGTATAAAAATCCAGATCAATTGAGAATCTTCAGTTACAGGTGTCTGGGAAACTGACCCTAAATGTATAATTAGCCTGTGTGTGCACAAAGTTGATCATTGTAATAATAACTATTTTTTTGCCTGAAACTTGGTTTTCAGCATTGCCTTCTGTCTGAACGACAACTGTCAGATCCTTCCTTACAGAATGAGAGAAAACGTTTACCCTCTGATTATAAACCAGTTGCCTTCTGTCTGAACGACAACTGGCAAATCCTTCCTTACTGAATGAGAGAAAACGTTTACCCTCTGATTATAAACCAGTTGCCCTCTGTCTGAAAGACAACCGGCAAGTCCTTCCTTACTGAATGAGAGAAAACGTTTACCCTCTGATTATAAATCAGTAGTCAATAAAATATATAAGAGCACAATAGCACAGGTTTTTACCAAAACAGGGGCGGGAGAGGCACTTTGTTATTGTTTCAATTGCCGATTGCCACTTTAATTTCAATTTACTTCCTGAATTGTCTGAATTCAAAATTAAATTGACCCTGAACCATTTAGACTATAATTATTCTAATTATTATGACAATAGCAAATCGTACTCCACTCGGTTTGGAAGAACTTGACTGGCCTGCACGGAGCCCTGACCTCAACCCCATCGAACACCTTTGGGGATGAATTGGAACGCTGACTGTGGGCCAGGCCTAATCGCCCAACATCAGTGCCCGACCTCACTAATGCTCTTGTGACTGAATGTAAGCAAGTCCCCGCAGCAATGTTCCAACATTTAGCGGAAAGCCTTCCCAGAAGAGTGGAAGCTGTTACAGCAGCAATGTTCCAACATCTAGTGGAAAGCCTTCCCAGAAGAGTGGAGGCTGTTACAGCAGCAATGTTCCAACATCTAGTGGAAAGCCTTCCCAGAAGAGTGGAGGCTGTTACAGCAGCAATGTTCCAACATCTAGTGGAAAGCCTTCCCAGAAGAGCGGAGGCTGTTATAGCATCAAAGGGTGGGGACCAACTCCATATTAATGCCCATGACTTTGGAATGAGATGTTCGACGAGCAGGTGTCCACATACTTTTGGCCACGTAGTGTATGTATCTACTACAGATTGCCCCTTCAAATTATGTGGAGAAAAAAAAAAATCGATAATATATATATACTTTTTATTGTATTCAAAAAATACTTAATTTAAAAGTGAATTGACTCCAACCCTAATGTATAATAACGGTCATTTTGCATAGTATCTCTATGGAAGAAGCACATTAAAAATGTAAATGTAAAAAAATCACTCACCTCATACTTCTGCCTCTTGAGTTTCTCAATGTGTTCGTACTTCTCAGACTCCAGTTGGTGCATCCACTCCCATAGATCCTTGGCCTTGTCCCTGCAAAGGACAACACATTCAGGAGGTTGGCTCAAAAAACGGCACATTTCTGTGATCTGAAAATGACCACAGCGAAAGGAAGTATTCTCATAGTCTAGAGAATATTCTAGTTCCTCTACAACTATGTCAAAGGGCTCAGGTTCAGGACTCTACCTCTTTTTGACTAACACAGAAACAAACATATCCACGCTCCCACCGAGACGAACATCTTACTTTAGCTTGTCCTCGTTCAGATGGTCGATGTTGAGCGGTTTGCGTCGCTCCGCCAGGATCTTCTTCTTCTTCTCTCTCTCAGTCTGCTTCTTACCTCCTCTCTTAGTGTCGGCCTGGGGAGGTGACAGAGCAACGGCAACAGGTTCAGAGACACACACACACACATAGGGAATATAGCCTGGCTGCCCATCCACATCACTCAGGCCCAACGCCACAGCCACTAATGTTTCTTATGGATCTCTTTGAGTAAGCGAACACATTCTGACCCGTTCTGATTGGTCCCAGAAACCGATGGGTTGGGACAGAGCTGGCCTAAACAAATAAATTAATCGCGTACATTTTTGACGTCAGCACAAACGACTTCTAGGACGGCAGGTTCAGACAGGTGAATGGGGCGATCGATAGAACAACGTAATTAAATTCATGATGAGTCGTCAGGCAATGGGAAATAAGGGTGGGGCCATTTCAGATTTCATCTAGGTCTGTGCTACAGGTTCAGAGCTACAGCTCTTAATGACAAACAATCTGTAACATCAATCATGTGACGTCTCTCTCTCATTATCTTCCAATCCTGTTATGTTGTTATATGATGCGTGTCGTTTCATGGAACCAACTAGGACTGAAGCATCCACTAATTAAACCTTAAAACGTGTTTCCAGAAGAGCAGGTTGGCTGTGATGAAGATAGGTCTATGTTTTCCAAAGAAATACACTCTATATGTAGGGAACGAGGTAGTACACTCTATATGTAGGGAACAAGGTAGTGCACTCCCGAATGGCGCAGTGGTCTAAGGCCCCAGTGTCCTCCGGGATATGGTTTGGCCTGGGTGGGCCATCATTGTAAATAAGAATTTGCTCTTAATTAACTGACTTGTCTAGTTGAATAAAATAAAAAGTAGGAAACGAGGAGCATTTTGAGAGGCCCTGGATTTGTGTTTAGCGTGGTGTGTGTGGAGGTCACCTGACCTTCTGCAGTGAGCTGCTATAGCTGGAGCCCATGTTGGTCAGAGCTGACTTCTTCTTAGCGTCATCATCAGCCTTTCTCCTTTGATCCATCTCCTCCTTCTTCAGCCTCTCCTCCTGTACAAGCAACCACAACACCCACGTTAAGTAACCACAACAGCCACGTTAAGCAACCACAACACCCACGTTAAGCAACCACAACACCCACGTTAAGCAACCACAACACCCACGTTAAGCAACCACAACACCCATGTTAAGCAACAACAACACCCACGTTAAGCAACAGCAACACCCACGTTAAGCAACCACAACACCCATGTTAAGCAACAACAACACCCATGTTAAGCAACAACAACACCCACGTTAAGCAACCACAACACCCACGTTAAGCAACAAAAACACCCACGTTAAGCAACCACAACACCCATGTTAAGCAACAACAACACCCACGTTAAGCAACAACAACACCCACGTTAAGCAACAACAACACCCACGTTAAGCATCAACAACACCCACGTTAAGCAACCACATGTTGGTAAAAAAAAAACAACTTAAAGTACATGTTGAATTCATGTGTTTGCCTGCAGAGTTTAGGCTGTACAGACCTCACGTCTGGCCTGGCGTTCCTTGTCCTTCTCAGTGCGTACCCTCTGGATCTCAGCCCTCTCTGACCTGCGTTTCTCCTGAGAGGAATAGAACCACAGACACAGTTGTTCACCGGTCTGCCAGCAGAAGACATGGCTTACTGTAGCCTTGTTACTTGGGCTAAGAGATAGGTTGTTAGGCCACCAGAACACATGGTTTACTGTAGCCTTGTTACTTGGGCTAAGAGATAGGTTGTTAGGCCACCAGAACACATGGCTTACTGTAGCCTTGTTACTTGGGCTAAAGGTTTGGAATTAAGTTCTAGAAGTTCTTCAAGACAGAAGCCCAAAATTCCCAGAAGGTCAACATCGATCTATGTATCAGTTTGGGCTCCATTCTGCAAGTCAAGCATAGTTTCTACTCCTGAATTTATACCTGGTTCTACCAGGGTTAAGGTCAATTCCATTTAAATTCCAGTCAATTCAGAACGTTAACCAAATTACAACTCCAATTCCAAATGTTCCTAATTGAAAAGAATAGAAGAAGAATTGTAGTTGTAATTGCAGAGTACTTCCTGAATGGTCCGCAATTGAAATGGATTTGACTCCCAGACCCTGGTATGTACACCTGTGTTTACAGCTGTAAGGGCGAGGTAATAACAGCTCACAATTCTGGACTTGAGGGCGATAAGCTCCTCCTCCTCCTTCTTCCTGTTCTCAAAATGGACGTCGATCAGCCCCTGCAGCTCAATCAGGTCTTTGTTCTGACGCTTCTTATGGAGGTCCTGTTAAAACAACAAAAGTTAGAGAGAGATTACAGTCAGAGAGAGATTACAGTTAGAGAGAGATGACCTCAAGTGTTGTATCAATGTACCAGACCTAAACGGTTGCTTTCTTTTGGCCAAGGATGTTTTAGTTCAGGAAACAGGATTTAGGATAAAATATTTATAGTGTACTTACGTCAAAGTCCACCTTCTCGCCATCAGGGACCTTAGGGACTCTATGGAATGTCAAAATATGCCACGTAAGTTATATCTAATGCTTTTAGGACAACTCAGCAAAATTCACCTGGTTCTGGAGCTGCCACTGTTGGTTCTGTCCTTATAAAACATTTAGCATACAAGCTACAGGGTTACAAACATGTGGAAGCCAGGGTCCTGGACTTCCGGTTAAAATTCAGTTTCTGTTCAGTCAATTCACCAATTAAACTGAAATTCTAGCGAATTCCAATTCCTTCAATTCCTCTTTCACTTGTTTTTTTCCTTCCAATTAGGACAATTGTAATTGTAATTTCAGTTTACTTCCTGAACGGATTGACTTGATCCCAACCCTGATGAACACACACACACACAGCTTGAATTGGTTGGTTTGACATGAATGTTGGATAGAAGTTCTACTCACTTGAACTTGGGCTTCTCCTCTGTTCGGTAAGAGCATCGTAAACGTGGGGGGAAGAATATATTACAGTGTTAGAGATATCACATAACCAGTGACAAAGATCTCAAGCAACAGATCCAAAATGGAGGTTCGGTTAATCAAGGGGACATATCCGTGTGGACACACTTCGTGTTACATCTCTGGGCCGCAGTTTCAGGCTACTTTTATTCACTTAGAAAAAAATAATAACTAATTCATATTATAATAGGAAAAGTAAACCGTTTTGTAGGTTTTACTTTCAATTTCACGATGTTAATTTGGTATGTGTTAGTGAAAAAAAAGCTGTTAACATGTATAATAACAGATATGTACAGTGTAGGTGCTTGTAAATGATGAGTAGGACAAGAGTAATACTTTACTATTCACTATGTAGGATCTCTTTGCTATTTATGACTTTATGACTCAGAAATTACAATGAATTGTCAATAAGTACCGAAAACATCGTTGCCATTGTGATTAGATTTTGGCTTGACTTTCACACTCAAACAGGTAGAAACCACAAGCAAAGCAACAGCAACACTCTAGCAGTCAGAGAAATACAAAGTACCATCTTGTTCTCCTTCCTCGACTGGTTTGGCAGAATGTCATGCAGGAAGAGAAGCAGACAGAGCAGACATGAACATAGGAGTCACTGCAGCATTTCATATTCCGTCACCCTTTCTCACGCTGTCACAACAGGTCTGTTTGCTGTCATTTCTCATATAGGCCACTCAGGCCGTAGTTTCGCGTGACAGACTTTTCACGTGAGATTTGGTTCTTGGTTCCCGAGATTACTCAGGCCTTTAACTTTCATTAATTTGTTGCGAATATAGGGGAAAGATATTTAGCAGGAGACTACATTTGGGCAGTGTTTTGCTACTGGAGCACGTGGACTCATGGACAGGGTCTCTTTCTCCAGTCTTGCGATAGCGTAAACCTCCTGAACTGGGAGAGGAGACTGACACAGTGCAGTCTGTCCAATCAGAGGTACACATACAACTTTAAGAACTTGAATACACATACCTTCCTCTTCATAGGCCTCTGCATGCAACAAACATCCAAAGCAAGAGCAGAATAGATATCATGATTAGTGATATATACTGTACATAAGCTCAGGACAAGCTGTCGGTGCCCGCCAGGGTTGCAAAGTTCCCGGAGAGTTCCAGAAATCTTCCAATGGGATTTCTGAAGAAGAAAAACTGGAAATTCCCAGAAGTTCCCAGAAGTTTACAACCCTGGTGCCTGCTAGCGCATTCAGTACACATTCCGTTGACTAGGCACAGCTCTGCAGAACATTCACTCAACCCAAATTGAGGTGTTTATGACCAGTGTAATACACCATACATTAGAGTAAATGTGGCCAGAAGTACACTTCAAGAAAACAGGTAAATATGAATATGAACTATAACAATAAATAATTGATATACAGTATTATATTAAATAACACCCCAATGTGAGAGATAAACAAGTTGTTAATTAACGGTCATCAACTTTCTGCACCGTTCCTGTAATCAGTCCTTTATAGGTTAATAAAATAAGCTTTTCAGACAAGATCGCAAACGGGGCAAAGAAAGATCCTTTTATATGAGGAAACGTCATCCTTCATCCGTGCCGTTACGGTAATGAAACACAGGTATAACGAGGTTGAAGGAATGAGGGACCGCCTTCCTCAACATCATCTCTGTAATGGTGAAATTAGGACCATTGAGGAAGAGAGGTGGGCATGGATGAAAAAAAGACCTTCATCCACATAAAGTCATCAGGTTATTTTGGAGTAGGATTTAAATATGTTAATCAGGTTATTTTGGAACAGGATTTAAATATAATAATCAGGTTATTTTGGAGTAGGATTTAAATATGTTAATCAGGTTATTTTGGAACAGGATTTAAATATAATAATCAGGTTATTTTGGAGTAGGATTTAAATATGTTAATCAGGTTATTTTGGAACAGGATTCAAATATAATAATCAGGTTATTTTGGAGCAGGATTTAAATATGTTAATCAGGTTATTTTGGAGCAGGATTTAAATATGTTAACCAGGTTATTTTGGAGCAGGATTTAAATATGTTAAGCAGGTTATTTTGGAGCAGGATTTAAATATGTTAATCAGGCTATTTTGGAGCGGGATTCAAATATGTTAATCAGGTTATTTTGGAGAAGGATTTAAATATGTTAATCAGGTTATTTTGGAGCAGGATTTAAATATGTTAATCAGGTTATTTTGGAGCAGGATTCAAATATGTTAATCAGGTTATTTTGGAGCAGGATTAAATTATAATCAGGGTATTTTGGAGCAGGATTTAAATATGTTAATCAGGTTATTTTGGAGCAGGATTTAATATAATAATCAGGTTATTTTGGAGCAGGATTTAAATATGTTAATCAGGTTATTTTGGAGCAGGATTTAAATATGTTAATCTGGTTATTTTGGAGCAGGATTTAAATATGATAATCAGGTTATTTTGGAGCAGGATTAAAATATAATAATCAGGTTATTTTGGAGCAGGATTTAAATATAATAATCAGGTTATTTTGGAGCAGGATTAAAATATAATAATCAGGTTATTTTGGAGCAGGATTTAAATATAATAATCAGGTTATTTTGGAGCAGGATTTAAATATATTAATCAGGTTATTTTGGAAAGGATTTAAATATGTTAATCGGGTTATTTTGGAGTAGGATTTGAATATGTTAATCAGGTTATTTTGGAGCAGGATTTAAAAATGATAATCAGGTTATTTTGGAGCAGGATTAAAATATAATAATCAGGTTATTTTGGAGCAGGATTTAAATATAATAATCAGGTTATTTTGGAGCAGGATTAAAATATAATAATCAGGTTATTTTGGAGCAGGATTTAAATATAATAATCAGGTTATTTTGGAGCAGGATTTAAATATAATAATCAGGTTATTTTGGAGCAGGATTTAAATATGTTAATCAGGTTATTTTGGAGTAGGATTTAAATATGTTAATCAGGTTATTTTGGAGCAGGATTAAAATATAATAATCAGGTTATTTTGGAGCAGGATTTAAATATGTTAATCAGGTTATTTTGGAGCAGGATTTAAATATGTTAATCAGGTTATTTTGGAGCAGGATTTAAATATAATAGTCAGTTACTTATGATGGAAGCTTCCTTTCTTCCATTGAGCATTTTCATCCATTTGCCATATTCAAAACATTTCTAGAAAGCAACCTCCAGGTTCTAATACATTCCCATCATATACATAAAGTTTAGAGCACTACAAAATCAGGGGCTCATTATCTTTTCTCCAGTTGCATTCTGGGAGAAGCAGCTCCCGGTGAGGTGATATAGTAAGTATGTAAGATAGCATCTCCCGGTGAGGTGATATAGTAAGAATGGAAGATAGCAGGTATTGGTTTAGCTTTAGTTTCTTGCACCCTTATTAGTTTAGTAAATATTCCCAGGTAGGGCTAGAGTATATATTCATCCACAAGCCCAATGCATCTGCAGCATCTAACACCACATTCATCACTAACCCCTAGCTCCTACCACCTGTCTAGGCACATCTAACACCACATTCCTCATTAACCCCTAGCTCCTACCACCTGTCTAGGCACATCTAACACCACATTCCTCATTAACCCCTAGCTCCTACCACCTGTCTAGGCACATCTAACACCACATTCCTCATTAACCCCTAGCTCCTACCACCTGTCTAGGCACATCTAACACCACATTCCTCATTAACCCCTAGCTCCTACCACCTGTCTAGGCACATCTAACACCACATTCCTCATTAACCCCTAGCTCCTACCACTGTCTAGGCACATCTAACACCACATTCCTCATTAACCCCTAGCTCCTACCACCTGTCTAGGCACATCTAACACCACATTCCTCATTAACCCCTAGCTCCTACCACCTGTCTAGGCACATCTAACACCACATTCCTCATTAACCCCTAGCTCCTACCACCTGTCTAGGCACATCTAACACCACATTCCTCATTAACCCCTAGCTCCTACCACCTGTCTAGGCACATCTAACACCACATTCCTCATTAACCCCTAGCTCCTACCACCTGTCTAGGCACATCTAACACCACATTCCTCATTAACCCCTAGCTCCTACCACTGTCTAGGCACATCTAACACCACATTCATCATTAACCCCTAGCTCTTACCACTGTCTAGGCACATCTAACACCACATTCATCATTAACCTCTAGCTCCTACCACTGTCTAGGCACATCTAACACCACATTCCTCATTAACCCCTAGCTCCTACCACTGTCTAGGCACATCTAACACCACATTCCTCATTAACCCCTAGCTCCTACCACTGTCTAGGCACATCTAACACCACATTCCTCATTAACCCCTAGCTCCTACCACTGTCTAGGCACATCTAACACCACATTCCTCATTAACCCCTAGCTCCTACCACTGTCTAGGCACATCTAACACCACATTCCTCATTAACCCCTAGCTCCTACCACTGTCTAGGCACATCTAACACCACATTCCTCATTAACCCCTAGCTCCTACCACTGTCTAGGCACATCTAACACCACATTCCTCATTAACCCCTAGCTCCTACCAGCTGTCTAGTCACATCTAACACCACATTCCTCATTAACCCCTAGCTCCTTCCACCTGACTAGGCACATCTAACACCACATTCCTCATTAACCCCTAGCTCCTACCACCTGTCTAGGCACATCTAACACCACATTCCTCATTAACCCCTAGCTCCTACCACTGTCTAGGCACATCTAACACCACATTCCTCATTAACCCCTAGCTCCTACCACTGTCTAGGCACATCTAACACCACATTCCTCATTAACCCCTAGCTCCTACCACTATCTAGGCACATCTAACACCACATTCCTCATTAACCCCTAGCTCCTACCAGCTGTCTAGGCACATCTAACACCACATTCCTCATTAACCCCTAGCTCCTACCACCTGTCTAGGCACATCTAACACCACATTCCTCATTAACCCCTAGCTCCTACCACCTGTCTAGGCACA
This sequence comes from Oncorhynchus mykiss, assembly GCF_057628025.1. Classification (NCBI taxonomy): domain Eukaryota; kingdom Metazoa; phylum Chordata; class Actinopteri; order Salmoniformes; family Salmonidae; genus Oncorhynchus; species Oncorhynchus mykiss. Next base: position 44,708,643 of record NC_143047.1, read on the forward strand.
TCTAACACCACATTCCTCATTAACCCCTAGCTCCTACCACCTGACTAGGCACATCTAACACCACATTCCTCATTAACCCCTAGCTCCCAACACCTGTCTAGGCACATCTAACACCACATTCATCATTAACCCCTAGCTCCTACCAGCTGTCTAGGCACATCTAACACCACATTCCTCATTAACCCCTAGCTCCTACCACCTGTCTAGGCACATCTAACACCACATTCCTCATTAACCCCTAGCTCCTACCAGCTGTCTAGGCACATCTAACACCCCATTCCTCATTAACCCCTAGCTCCTACCACTGTCTAGGCACATCTAACACCACATTCCTCATTAACCCCTAGCTCCTACCAGCTGTCTAGGCACATCTAACACCACATTCCTCATTAACCCCTAGCTCCTACCACCTGTCTAGGCACATCTAACACCACATTCCTCATTAACCCCTAGCTCCTATCACCTGTCTAGGCACATCTAACACCACATTCCTCATTAACCCCTAGCTCCCAACACCTGTCTAGGCACATCTAACCCCACATTCCTCATTAACCCCTAGCTCCTAACACCTGTCTAGGCACATCTAACACCACATTCCTCATTAACCCATAGCTCCCAACACCTGTCTAGGCACATCTAACACCACATTCCTCATTAACCCCTAGCTCCTAACACCTGTCTAGGCAAATCTAACACCACATATCTCATTAACCCCTAGCTTCCAACACCTGTCTAAGCAAATCTAACACCACATTCCTCATTAACCCCCAGCTCCTAACACCTGTCTAGGCACATATCAGATCTCATCCTCAAAACCCCTAGCTCCTACCACTATCTAGGCACATCTCAGATCTCCAAGTGCAGAGGGGCTAGGGGCTAGGGCCTAGGGCCTAGGGCCTAGGGGTGGATTTGGGATTGATCATGATCGGTGATATTAAAGAAGCAGTTTGAGAGGAAGCAGCTGAAGCCATTCAGTGAGGCAGAGGCGTGCTTGAGAAAGTACATGAACGTGTACTGTAGCTGTAACTAATACTCATACTAGACTATGGGTATACAGTACCAATATGCACACCGCACTATGGATACACAGTACTAATACACATAGTATACTATGCATATACAGTACTAATATACAGTACATAGTATACTATGCATATACAGTACTAATATACAGTACATAGTATACTATGGGTATACAGTACTAATATACAGTACATAGTATACTATGGGTATACAGTACCAATATGCATACTGCACTATGGATACACAGTACTAATATACAGTACATAGTAGACTATGCATATACAGTACTAATATACAGTACATAGTATACTATGGATATACAGTACTAATATCCAGTACATAGTATACTATGGATATGCAGTACTAATATACAGTACATAGTATACTATGGATATACAGTACTAATATACAGTACATAATATGCTATGGATATACAGTACTAATATACAGTACATAGTATACTATGCATATACAGTACTAATATACAGTACATAGTAGACTATGGATATACAGTACGTAGACCAGGGGTGTCAAACTCATTTTGCCGGGTGGGCCATGTTCAGTACCCCCCCCCCCCCCCCCCAGTACTCAAACCAGTCCCATGAATCAGCTCACAGGGGATCCAGTATGTTTGACACCCCTGATGTAGACGATAGAAGTATGCTTTCTTCATAGAGGGCAGTTATGAAGAGGAGGCACCTCCAGTAGCTCAACAGTTAACATTAGTGCCTCAGGGGTTTGAGGTGGAGACAGGGGGGGGGGGACACTATCAGGAGGGACTATATACTATATTAGTAGGTCTCATCTATGTCTACCTGGGGGACAGGTGTGGTTGCACGAGGGAAGGATGAATGAATAAGCTACGCCACATACCTTCCTCCTCTACAACCTCGGGCTCAGGCTCAGGCTCGGGTTCTGCCTCCTCCTCTACCTCCTCTTCCTCTACCTCCTCCTCTGGGGCTGCCTCGGGGGCTACCTCTACTTCTACTACCTCTTCTTGGGACACGCAGCAGAGCACACAGCATGCAGCGGGAAACCAGGGGGAGGAAGGGTTTCGGAGAGAGGTTAGATATTTGTTTATGAACGCGTATAAGGAGGAGAGAGAGAAAATCTGGTTAGGGTTGTAGGATGAAATTAGATTACTTCAGTTTTAAGAAGGAGGGATGAGAGAAGAGAGGAGAGGACAGTACTGTCCTGCTGGGGTGTGTGCAGCGAGCAGTGATGCTGAGAAGAACAGAAAGAGAGGAATGAGAGAAGAGAGGAAAGAGGAATGGAAAAAGATGGGTAGATGGCATTAATAAGATGAAGTGAAATGGTACGTTATGAATGATTGATGGTTTTCTGCATACCGGAGATACCTGATTTTGAAAACGTGTCACATGACCAAAAAAAAAAATGTGGAATTCCTTATCGCCCAATCACATTTTTCATTATTTTTTAAGTTTTCTAAAATCACTAAAAAGTCACTAAGTTAAAACAGTCACCCTTTAAGAAGTGTTTGACAAGCCGTTTGATAAATCAAACGTGATTAAGCACAGATAAAACAAACGTAATGATGATAAATGATAAGCAAGCAGGGATTTTGTGAGATTATTATTTTTTCTTTTTTACAAACGCTTGATCAACAATGACAGACTTTATTATCTAGGGAATTCAGTTGATCACCGGACAAACAAAGCAATAAGTATTTCCATTCCACCTGACGAACTGGTACACGAAGCTCACACACAGGGAAGGCTGTACGGGTATCATTATGTGTGGCTGCATACTGTAATGTCATTGTGGTTGCTAAGTTACAACAGAGAATTCGAGCGCACCACTGAAGGTCTGAGTCCATGTTAAATCTTTGCTTCGTTTGTGGGAAAACAGACATGAATCAAATCAAATCAAATTGTATTGGTCACATACACATGGTTAGCAGATGTTATTGGTCACATACACATAGTTAGTAGATATTATTGGTCACATACACATGGTTAGCAGATGTTAATGCGAGTGCAGCAAAATGATTGTGCTTCTAGTTCCGACAGCGCAGTAATATCTAACAAGTCATCTAAAAATGTCACAACAACTACCTAATACACACAAGTCTAAAAGGGTGAATGACATATATACAGATAAATATACATATAAATGTATATATGGAAGAGTGATGGCTGTGCGGCACAGGCAAGATGCAATAGATGGTATAAAATACATTATATACATATGAGATGAGTAACGTTGTGTGAATCTGACTTCATACAAAGCTAGCTTTCCAGTGCAGTTAAGATGTTTATGAGCTCCACATTACAGATATTTGAAGGGAAGCAAAAGCGGTTGTTAATTAGTCATAAAATATCACGCAAATAATCTATTAAAAAGACTTGCAAAGCAGGCATTGTCAAACACATTTCAGATTAAGGGTAAGAGTCGACAAATTAGTAAGAGTGGAAACGCCATGGAAACCGAATTGTCTGTTGTTGTTGTTGTTTTTTTTTTTACCTTCCTCGTCTTCAGTTTCCGCAAAAGAAATATGGTGAAACAAAAAACACATGTCATTTCTCAGATCATAAATTGGTCCAATCCTTGACCTGAGACATGACTCTATAGGAGACATTTCTTAGTTCATAAATTGGTCCAATCCTTGACCTGAGACATTGCTCTATAGGAGACATTTCTCAGATCATAAATTGGTCCAATCCTTGACCTGAGACATTGCTCTATAGGAGACATTTCTTAGTTCATAAATTGGTCCAATCCTTGACCTGAGACATTGCTCTATAGGAGACATTTCGTAGTTCATAAATTGGTCCAATCCTTGACCTGAGACATTGCTCTATAGGAGACATTTCTTAGTTCATAAATTGGTCCAATCCTTGACCTGAGACATGGCTCTATAGGAGACATTTCTCAGATCATAAATTGGTCCAATCCTTGACCTGAGACATTGCTCTATAGGAGACATTTCTTAGTTCATAAATTGGTCCAATCCTTGACCTGAGACATGGCTCTATAGGAGACATTTCTTAGTTCATAAATTGTTCCAATCCTTGACCTGAGACATGGCTCTATAGGAGACATTTCTTAGTTCATAAATAGGTACAATCCTTGACTTGAGACATGGCTCTATAGGAGTCTATAGCCTTGTCCCAGGTCAAGTCAGAAACATGCTGATCATACATACTATATAATATCCTCCATGACTGCATAAATTACACGCTATTTGTGAGTTTGACAAAAAACATTTATTCAAACCCATGCGTATATAATTTGCATTCTCTAAATAATAGCACATCTTCACTTGAAGGCTCATCTAGGGTTGTATCCAGTCTAGGAGGACAGGACAGTATACCATCATCTAGGGCTGTATCCAGTCTAGGAGGACAGGACAGTATACCATCATCTAGGGCTGTATCCAGTCTAGGAGGACATTATACCATCATCTAGGGCTGGGTCCAGCCTAGGAGGACAGTATACCATCATCTAGGGCTGTGTCCAGTCTAGGAGGACAGTATACCATCATCTAGGGCTGGGTCCAGTCTAGGAGGACAGTATACCATCATCTAGGGCTGGGTCCAGTCTAGGAGGACGGTATACCATCATCTAGGGCTGTGTCCTGTCTAGGAGGACAGTATACCATCATCTAGGGCTGGGTCCAGTCTATGAGGACAGTATACCATCATCTAGGGTTGTGTCCAGTCTAGGAGGACAGTATACCATCATCTAGGGCTGTGTCCAGTCTAGGAGGACAGTATACCATCATCTAGGGCTGTGTCCAGTCTAGGAGGACAGTATACCATCATCTAGGACTGGGTCCAGTCTAGGAGGACAGTATACCATCATCTAGGGCTGTATCCAGTCTAGGAAGACAGGACAGTATACCATCATCTAGGGCTGTATCCAGTCTAGGAGGACATTATACCATCATCTAGGGCTGGGTCCAGCCTAGGAGGACAGTATACCATCATCTAGGGCTGTGTCCAGTCTAGGAGGACAGTATACCATCATCTAGGGCTGGGTCCAGTCTAGGAGGACAGTATACCATCATCTAGGGCTGGGTCCAGTCTAGGAGGACGGTATACCATCATCTAGGGCTGTGTCCTGTCTAGGAGGACAGTATACCATCATCTAGGGCTGGGTCCAGTCTAGGAGGACAGTATACCATCATCTAGGGTTGTGTCCAGTCTAGGAGGACAGTATACCATCATCTAGGGCTGTGTCCAGTCTAGGAGGACAGTATACCATCATCTAGGGCTGTGTCCAGTCTAGGAGGACAGTATACCATCATCTAGGACTGGGTCCAGTCTAGGAGGACAGTATACCCTCATCTAGGGCTGTGTCCAGTCTAGGAGGACAGGACAGTATACCATCATCTAGGGCTGGGTCTTGTCTAGGAGGACAGGACAGTATACCATCATCTAGGGCTGTGTCCTGTCTAGGAGGACAGTATACCATCATCTAGGACTGGGTCCAGTCTAGGAGGACAGTATACCATCATCTAGGGCTGGGTCCTGTCTAAGAGGACAGTATACCATCATCTAGGGCTGTATCCAGTCTAGGAGGACAGTATACCATCATCTAGGGCTGTATCCTGTCTAGGAGGACAGTATACCATCATCTAGTGCTGGGTGCAGTCTAGGAGGACAGTATACTATCATCTAGGGTTGTATCCAGTCTAGGAGGACAGTATACCATCATCTAGGGTTGTATCCAGTCTAGGAGGACAGTATACCATCATCTAGGGCTGGGTCCAGTCTAGGAGGACAGTATACCATCATCTAGGGCTGGGTCCAGTCTAGGAGGACAGTATACCATCATCTAGGGCTGGGTCCAGTCTAGGAGGACAGTATACCATCATCTAGGGCTGGGTCCAGTCTAGGAGGACAGTATACCATCATCTAGGGCTGGGTCCAGTCTAGGAGGACAGTATACCATCATCTAGGGTTGTGTCCAGTCTAGGAGGACAGTATACCATCATCTAGGGCTGTGTCCAGTCTAGGAGGACAGTATACCATCATCTAGGGCTGTGTCCAGTCTAGGAGGACAGTATACCATCATCTAGGACTGGGTCCAGTCTAGGAGGGCATTATACCATCATCTAGGGCTGTGTCCAGTCTAGGAGGACAGGACAGTATACCATCATCTAGGGCTGTGTCCAGTCTAGGAGGACGGAATACCATCATCTAGGGCTGGGTCCTGTCTAGGAGGACAGTATACCATCATCTAGGGCTGGGTCCAGTCTAGGAGGACAGTATACCATCATCTAGCGCTGTATCCAGTCTAGGAGGACAGTATACCATCATCTAGGGCTGGGTCCAGTCTAGGAGGACAGTATACCATCATCTAGGGCTGGGTCCAGTCTAGGAGGACAGTATACCATCATCTAGGGCTGGGTCCAGTCTAGGAGGACAGTATACCATCATCTAGGGCTGTGTCCAGTCTAGGAGGACAGTATACCATCATCTAGGGTTGTGTCCAGTCTAGGAGGACAGTATACCATCATCTAGGGCTGTGTCCAGTCTAGGAGGACAGTATACCATCATCTAGGGCTGTGTCCAGTCTAGGAGGACAGTATACCATCATCTAGGACTGGGTCCAGTCTAGGAGGACAGTATACCATCATCTAGGGCTGTGTCCAGTCTAGGAGGACAGGACAGTATACCATCATCTAGGGCTGGGTCTTGTCTAGGAGGACAGGACAGTATACCATCATCTAGGGCTGTGTCCTGTCTAGGAGGACAGTATACCATCATCTAGGGCTGTGTCCAGTCTAGGAGGACAGTATACAATCATCTAGGACTGGGTCCAGTCTAGGAGGACAGTATACCATCATCTAGGGCTGGGTCTTGTCTAGGAGGACAGGACAGTATACCATCATCTAGGGCTGTGTCCTGTCTAGGAGGACAGTATACCATCATCTAGGGCTGTGTCCAGTCTAGGAGGACAGTATACCATCATCTAGGACTGGGTCCAGTCTAGGAGGACAGTATACCATCATCTAGGGCTGGGTCCTGTCTAAGAGGACAGTATACCATCATCTAGGGCTGTATCCAGTCTAGGAGGACAGTATACCATCATCTAGGGCTGTATCCTGTCTAGGAGGACAGTATACCGTCATCTAGTGCTGGGTCCAGTCTAGGAGGACAGTATACTATCATCTAGGGTTGTATCCACTCTAGGAGGACAGTATACCATCATCTAGGGTTGTATCCAGTCTAGGAGGACAGTATACCATCATCTAGGGCTGGGTCCAGTCTAGGAGGACAGTATACCATCATCTAGGGCTGGGTCCAGTCTAGGAGGACAGTATACCATCATCTAGGGCTGGGTCCAGTCTAGGAGGACAGTATACCATCATCTAGGGCTGGGTCCAGTCTAGGAGGACAGTATACCATCATCTAGGGCTGGGTCCAGTCTAGGAGGACAGTATACCATCATCTAGGGCTGGGTCCAGTCTAGGAGGACAGTATACCATCATCTAGGGCTGGGTCCAGTCTAGAAGGACAGTATACTATCATCTAGGGCTGTATCCAGTCTAGGAGGACAGTATACCATCATCTAGGGCTGGGTCCAGTCTAGGAGGACAGTATACCATCATCTAGGGCTGGGTCTAGTCTAGGAGGACAGTATACCATCATCTAGGGCTGGGTCCAGTCTAGGAGGACAGTATACCATCATCTAGGGCTGTATCCAGTCTAGGAGGACAGTATACCATCATCTAGGGCTGGGTCCAGTCTAGGAGGACAGTATACCATCATCTAGGGCTGGGTCCAGTCTAGGAGGACAGTATACCATCATCTAGGACTGTGTCCAGTCTAGGAGGACGGAATACCATCATCTAGGGCTGGGTCCTGTCTAGGAGGACAGTATACCATCATCTAGGGCTGGGTCCAGTCTAGGAGGACAGTATACCATCATCTAGCACTGTATCCAGTCTAGGAGGACAGTATACCATCATCTAGGGCTGGGTCCAGTCTAGGAGGACAGTATACCATCATCTAGGGCTGTATCCAGTCTAGGAGGACAGTATACCATCATCTAGGGCTGGGTCCAGTCTAGGAGGACAGTATACCATCATCTAGGGCTGGGTCCAGTCTAGGAGGACAGTATACCATCATCTAGGGCTGGGTCCAGTCTAGGAGGACAGTATACCATCATCTAGGGTTGTGTCCAGTCTAGGAGGACAGTATACCATCATCTAGGGCTGTGTCCAGTCTTGGAGGACAGTATACCATCATCTAGGGCTGTGTCCAGTCTAGGAGGACAGTATACCATCATCTAGGACTGGGTCCAGTCTAGGAGGACAGTATACCATCATCTAGGGCTGTGTCCAGTCTAGGAGGACAGGACAGTATACCATCATCTAGGGCTGTGTCTTGTCTAGGAGGACAGGACAGTATACCATCATCTAGGGCTGTGTCCTGTCTAGGAGGACAGTATACCATCATCTAGGGCTGTGTCCAGTCTAGGAGGACAGTATACCATCATCTAGGACTGGGTCCAGTCTAGGAGGACAGTATACCATCATCTAGGGCTGGGTCCTGTCTAAGAGGACAGTATACCATCATCTAGGGCTGTATCCAGTCTAGGAGGACAGTATACCATCATCTAGGGCTGTATCCTGTCTAGGAGGACAGTATACCATCATCTAGTGCTGGGTCCAGTCTAGGAGGACAGTATACTATCATCTAGGGTTGTATCCAGTCTAGGAGGACCGTATACCATCATCTAGGGTTGTATCCAGTCTAGGAGGACAGTATACCATCATCTAGGGCTGGGTCCAGTCTAGGAGGACAGTATACCATCATCTAGGGCTGGGTCCAGTCTAGGAGGACAGTATACCATCATCTAGGGCTGGGTCCAGTCTAGGATGACAGTATACCATCATCTAGGGCTGGGTCCAGTCTAGGAGGACAGTATACCATCATCTAGGGCTGGGTCCTGTCTAGGAGGACAGTATACCATCATCTAGGGCTGTATCCAGTCTAGGAGGACAGTATACCATCATCTAGGGCTGGGTCCAGTCTAGGAGGACAGTATACCATCATCTAGGGCTGGGTCCAGTCTAGGAGGACAGTATACCATCATCTAGGGCTGTGTCCAGTCTAGGAGGACGGAATACCATCATCTAGGGCTGGGTCCTGTCTAGGAGGACAGTATACCATCATCTAGGGCTGGGTCCAGTCTAGGAGGACAGTATACCATCATCTAGGGCTGTATCCAGTCTAGGAGGACAGTATACCATCATCTAGGGCTGTATCCAGTCTAGGAGGACAGTATACCATCATCTAGGGCTGGGTCCAGTCTAGGAGGACAGTATACCATCATCTAGGGCTGGGTCCAGTCTAGGAGGACAGTATACCATCATCTAGGTCTGGGTCCAGTCTAGGAGGACGGAATACAGTACCTGATTTTGACATACTGTCAGAATTAATGACAAAATGGCAAAAGATAATTGTCTTACTTCCTCAGGTAAAAGACAATTGCCAGAATTAATGGGCCTGTATTGCGGACCCCATTGCCTGACAATATGTACCTGAAACTCAAATCTAATGATATAGTCTTTGATATTAACATAGTCTTTCACTGAGTGAAGCCAAACCTGCACAGAAATACACAGACTTCAACCCTTTTAGAAGGTTAGAAGAAACATTTAATTATTATCACCACTGCTGATACACAGTGTAAAAGAGTTCAGGCTTAACAACAGTATCTTTACGTTGATTATAAAGTAAACACAGAGGTGAGGACAGACGGGTTGAGAATGGACACCGTCTGTCTGTTCTTCGGGAACCCAGTTGGCGGAGACACAGCTCTAAGAATAGAGGAAGCTGTTGTACAGAAGGCCTCAACTCCACCTTGTTTAATGACATGTGGAGATACGTATCACTGATCATTAAAGTAAGAGTAGATTCTTTCAACGTAATATTGTTAATTTTTCCACTTACCCTCGATCTGATCACTGAAAAATAACAACAGTATACAGTTAACATCAATCGGCTCATTTAACTTAGAGTTATCAGTCCAACTGCTCTCTTCAGTAATAGAAAATCGCCATTCCTACCTGCATTAACTAAAACTTTAATGTCACCACCGATAGACCTCATGTCTATCCTGTTTCACTCCAACTGCAATGATTTACTAACATCGATACTCAGTGGTCAGGTTGTAAATGTCTCAGTCCCACTGACAGCACCAAAACGTAATACATTTAGTTCGTTGTAAACTATTTGGTAGCTAATGAGCCTAACAAGGAAATTAAATCCTCAATCATAAAATAAATTAAACCAAATTAAAATGAAAGGAATAAAATGAGTGATACAATGGGAATACTTACACGTCCTCAGTGTCAGACATGGTGACGGTGGATTTACACCTGGAAGAAAAGCAGGAAGGTTTCTTCATTTAAATGTATTATATATTATATATTGTAGGATGTTTTCCCCCCTTTCATCTGAAGGAGAATACCTGGGTAATACAAGGGAAGGGGGGGGGGATACCTGGGTAATACAAGGGAAGGGGGGGGGGATACCTGGGTAATACAAGGAAAGGGGGGGGGGATACCTGGGTAATACAAGGAAAGGGGGGGGATACCTGGGTAATACAAGGAAAGGGGGGGGGATACCTGGGTAATACAAGGAAAGGGGGGGGGATACCTGGGTAATACAAGGAAAGGGGGGGGATACCTGGGTAATACAAGGAAAGGGGGGGGGGGATACCTGGGTAATACAAGGAAAGGGGAGGGGGGGGGATACCTGGGTAATACAAGGAAAGGGGGGGGATACCTGGGTAATACAAGGAAAGGGGGAGGGATACCTGGGTAATACAAGGAAAGGGGGGGGGATACCTGGGTAATACAAGGAAAGGGGAGGGGGGGATACCTGGGTAAGACAAGGAAAGGGGGGGGGGGATACCTGGGTAATACAAGGAAAGGGGAGGGGGGGGATACCTGGGTAATACAAGGAAAGGGGGGGGGGTACCTGGGTAATACAAGGAAAGGGGGGGGGGGGACCTAGTCAGTTGTAAAGGGGGATACCTAGTCAGTTGTAAAGGGGGATACCTAGTCAGTTGTAAAGGGGGATTCCTAGTCAGTTGTAAAGGGGGATACCTAGTCAGTTGTAAAGGGGGATACCTAGTCAGTTGTAAAGGGGGATACCTAGTCAGTTGTAAAGGGGGATACCTAGTCAGTTGTAAAGGGGGATACCTAGTCAGTTGTAAAGGGGGATACCTAGTCAGTTGTAAAGGGGGATACCTAGTCAGTTGTAAAGGGGGATACCTAGTCAGTTGTAAAGGGGGATACCTAGTCAGTTGTAAAGGGGGATACCTAGTCAGTTGTAAAGGGGGATACCTAGTCAGTTGTTCAACTGAATGTATTCAACTGAAATGGTGTCTTCCTTATTTAACCCAACCCCTCTGAATCAGAGAGGTGCGGGGAAGGGGGGGGGGGATACCTAGTCAGTTGTCCAACTGAATGTATTCAACTGAAATGGTGTCTTCCTCATTTAACCCAACCCCTCTGAATCAGAGAGGGGCGGGGAAGGGGGGGGGGGATACCTAGTCAGTTGTCTTCCTCATTCAACCCCTCTGAATCAGAGAGGTGCGGGGAAGGGGGGGGGGGGGTATACCTAGTCAGTTGTCTTCCTCATTCAACCCCTCTGAATCAGAGAGGTGCGGGGAAGGGGGGGGGGGGGGGGATACCTAGTCAGTTGTCTTCCTCATTCAACCCCTCTGAATCAGAGAGGTACGAGGAAGGGGGGGGGGGCTGCCTTAACCGACACACTGCTGAGGTAAGTTATATCCTCTTCATTCACATCCTTCCAACATCTTTTGACATCATTTGTAGGTTAAAACTTCCCTAAGGTGCACTGAAAGGACAACTTAGTGTCATGTAGTACACACGACACGCTAACACATCTCCTCATCCCCCTTTCAGGTCTCTGAAGCCCTCGGCTGTACAGGACGTGGAAGAACTCTCCTTTCTAATCCTTTCGGATATATATATAAAGTGTCCTAAGAGGGTTCTTTCACACCTAGTGGTCCAAGACAGCTGCAGATGTCCTTCAGGCTTAGTCCTTTAGGATCTTATTACCCCGACTCAGCTGAGACCTTCTCTGTCCACATAGCTCCCAAATCCACCCTCTCCTCTTCTCCATATCTGGGCATCGTAGTCATTCATCACAACAAAGAAGGAATAAGTGATGATGGTAAGGAGAGGTCTGAGGATCCTTCCTGATTGGTTGGGGGGTCGACAAGACCATTCGGTTGACCCTTTGTGGTTCGTTTGGTTAACTTGTGATATTAAAGACTGGTTGACGATGACGACGCGCCTCCACCAGACTAACACTAAAACTATATAAAAACATTTGGTTGAAAATCTATCCTATTTTTTTTTTGTGTAAAAAAATTCTACAAATCCTGTTTGTTGGTATGAGAACATGGCACGTGTGTATGTGTGTGTGTGTCTGTGTTGTGTGTGTGTGTGCCCATTTGAAGATTTCCTTGGGTTTGCGCCCCATGGTCGAGGTCGGCTGGGACAGAGCCTGGGCTCGAACCCAGTGTCTCTGGCGGCACAGCCTTGGACCACTACGCCACCCGGGAGGCCCCAAGGGATGTAACCTTTGACCCATAACCCTCAGTCTAGAACACTCAGAGCAGCTGCATCTCCATAGCTGTTTGAACCTGATACAAAACACTGTACTGCTCTATAGCAATGGTGACCTGTCTAAACGGACTATCGCCCCGTAGCACTCACATCTGGAATCATGAAATGCTTTGAAAAAGGCTTTTTGCATGGCTCACGTCAACATCATCATCCCAGACAACCTTGGACCCACTCCAATTCGCATACCGCCCCCCCCCCAAACAGATCCACAGACGACTCGATCTCTATTGCCCTCCACACTGCCTTCTTCCATCTGAACAAGAGGAACACATATGTGAGAACGCTGTTCATTGACTGCAGATCAACGTTCAACACTGTAGTGTCCTCCAAGCTCATCACACTAAGCTAAGGACCCACTTCTTGATGGACCCTCAGGTCCTCAAAATGTTCCACAGCTGCACCATTGAGAGCATCCTGACTAGCTGCATCACCGCCTGGTGTGGCAACTGATTGGCATCCGACCGTAAGGCGCTACAGAAGGAGGTACGTTCGGCCCATCACTGGGGTCGAGCATCCTGCCATCCAGGACCTGACGTCAGAGAATGGCCCTATACCAGAGAATGGCCCGTCAGAGAATGGCCCTAAAAATTACGCCGCTGTTATTGTTTATTATCTATCCTGTTGCCTAGTTACTTTACCCCTACCTATACAGTATGCACACATCTACCTCCATTACCTCTTACCCCTGCACATTGACTTGGTACTGTTACCCGGTGTATATAGCCAAGTTATCGTTACTCATTTAGTATTTATTATTTGTGTTATTATTTTTCTATTTTTCTCTCTCTACGTTGTTGGGAAGGGTCCGTCAGTAAGCATTTCACTGTGAGTCTACACCTGTTGTTTCTCTCTACGTTGTTGGGAAGGGTCCATCAGTAAGCATTTCACTGTTAGTCTACACCTGTTGTTTCTCTCTACGTTGTTGGGAAGGGTCCGTCAGTAAGCATTTCACTGTTAGTCTACACCTGTTTATAAACCAAGTGACAAAAATATTTTCGATTTGATTTAGCATCCAGGGATTGTCCACACAAAACACATAAAAACACCTTGAAAACAAGTATTGTATTGACCTATCTGTATCTAGAAAGCATTGACTCAATCTATTTTCTCTTTCGGTCAATTTAAACCATTAAAAGTTGTCTAATGAAAATTGTTGTCTTAAAAATGATATACTACCAAACTCCAAACAGAAGAAACTGAACTATTTCAGTGTTCAGACTGTTTACAGTGCTGCACGTAAACTTAGAGAGTAGAGATGATTAGAGAGATGATTAGAGATGTTTAGAGATTAAGGTTAGAGATGTTTCAAATGTTTTTCAATTGTGAGACGTGTCCCACAGTCCAACATCCGGGCTCAGATGCCCCCAGCAGTCTGGCTGGAGCAGCTTAGATTACAACCAGCAGTTAGTACCAGCTCCATACGTTAGTAGGCTATAGATTCTCCTATGGTAAATCTACTATGACAGTGGGAGAGACCGCTTCCTCTTCTTAGACTCCAGTTCTATACATTAGTAGGATATAGATTCTCTTATGGTAAATCTACTGTGACAGTGGGAGAGACCACTTCCTCTTCCTAGACTCCAGCTCCAGACGTTAGTAGGCTATAGATTCTCCTATGGTAAATGTACTACTGTGACAGTAGGAGAGACTGGTTCCTCTTCCTGGACTCGTAAATCACTGTCTCTTTATCCATCTCTGTCTGTCTCTCTGTATCAGTGGCACGTACCTGCCCAGGAATATTAACAAACCCTCTATAATAAACAAAGGAATCAATCACTCTTAAACGGTTGATTGTTGTGTTTCTCAAACCCTTTGTCTTTCTATCTATCTTTCTTTCTTACCTCAGAAAAGTTGAAAGAAGTGAGACTCCTTGGCGACGGATGGGGAGACTGGCTGTAACTCTTCTCATCAAATAAGTCCTTGTGTTATAGTGATATTTGATCTGGTCAAGCTGCTCATTGGCTGGGGTCTGACAGTGTGAGGTAGGGGAGTCGAGGGGGGCCTGCGGCATCTTAACACCCTCAATAAGGAGATGGATGAAGGTGGGGAGTTGGCGGGGGGGTAAGGAGGGATAAGAGAAGGAGTGGGGTTCTGGTTGTGGAAAAGAAGCAGCTGAGATGCTATATTTATATCTATATTTGTCGTGAGCAGCAGCAGAACTGATAGGGTGAGTAATGGGGATCCCAGTGGGCATAACCTGCTGGAGTCTGGAGGGTTATACATCAGCGGCTTGGAACGCGGACAATGTCCCCCTGTGTGTTCTACCAGCAGGAGTACACACTCTGTCAGTCAGTCAGTCAGTCAGTCTGTCAGTCAGTTAGTCAGTCAGTCAGTCAGTCAGTCAGTCAGTCTGCCAGTCAGTCAGTCAGTCAGTCAGTCAGTCAGTTAGTCAGTCATTACTGAGTCCAGTCATGGGATGGCAGAGGAGAGGACGGTGTACTTTACAGACTACAAACCAGTCAGTTATTATGTTTCATCTTCTAGTATTTTGATCAAGTTATTGGATATACTGTACCTGTAGTGTTCTGTGTACTTCATGTCTACCAGACGTTATAATATCAGGTATTAGATATACTGTACCTGTAGTGTTCTGTGTACTTTATGTCTACCAGACGTTATAATATCAGGTATTAGATATACTGTACCTGTAGTGTTCTGTGTACTTCATGTCTACCAGACGTTATAATATCAGGTATTAGATATACTGTGCCTGTAGTATTCTGTGTACTTCATGTCCTCCAGACGTTATAATATCAGGTATTAGATATACTGTACCTGTAGTGTTCTGTGTACTTCATGTCTTCCAGACGTTATAATATCAGGTATTAGATATACTGTACCTGTAGTGTTCTGTGTACTTCATGTCCTCCAGACGTTATAATATCAGGTATTAGATATACTGTGCCTGTAGTGTTCTGTGTACTTCATGTCTTCCAGACGTTATAATATCAGGTATTAGATATACTGTACCTGTAGTGTCCTGTGTACTTCATGTCCTCCAGACGTTAGAATATCAGGTATTGGATGTTTTGGGAGGCATTTTGATGAAATTATGTGTGCTTTGACAACTTTATTCATTTCTGTGTAACTTATCTTCTGACATCTTTTGTATATTTATACTGTGTCTACATGCATGGTTAAAAAAATGGTGTATATATTTTCTTATTAATTTGTACCTGTATGTTGGTAACCCGATTTGCATATGTATACATATGCATGTTACATAATTTACATATTCATGTTCGTGTGATGTGTTTTCATATTCATTTGTATTTGTTTACCTGTTTACATGACAGGGCACCTGCGTAGTACTCAACCATGCTGCTTGCACCCTTTCACTAAGTTGATCACGGCCTCAGAGAGAAGAGGACACACCCACTGACATGCCGGCCTATCATATGAAACTCCCTCCTTCCTCTCTACACAACACCACACCCACTGACATGCCGGCCTATCATATGAAACTCCCTCCTTCCTCTCTACACAACACCACACCCACTGACATGCCGGCCCATCATATGGAACTCCCTCCTTCCTCTCTACACAACACCACACCCACCGACATGCCGGCCCATCATATGGAGCTCCCTCCTTCCTCTCTACACAACACCACACCCACCGACATGCCGGCCTATCATATGGAGCTCCCTCCTTCCTATCTACTCAACACTTGGTATGGCTCCATGTTCAGGTGGCCCACTTGTTGGCTAGACCAGAGGTGGTCTCCATATTGGATGTGTGAGCAGGCTCCTGTCTGCCTCTAGGGGTTGTTGTGTAGGAGCAGCAGAACAGGAACAGGAGCAGGAACAGGAACAAGAACAGGAACAGGAACAGGAGCAGGAACAGAAGCAGCAGAACAGGAGCAGGAGAAGGAACAGGAGCAGCAGAGCAGGAGCAGGAGTAGGAGCAGGAACAGGAACAGGAGCAAGAACAGGAGCAAGAACAGGAGCAGGAAAAGGAGCAAAAACAGGAGCAGGAACAGGAACAGGAGCAGGAACAGGAACAGAAGCAGGAACAGGAACAGGAGCAAGAACAGGAGCAGGAACAGGAGCAGGAACAGGAACAGGAGCAGGAGCAAGAACAGGAGCAGGAACAGGAGCAGGAACAGGAACAGGAGCAGGAGCAGGAAGAGAAGCAGCAGAACAGGAGCAGGAGAAGGAGCAGGAGCAGGAACAGGAACAGGAACAGGAGCAAGAACACGAGCAGGAACAGGAGCAAAAACAGGAGCAGGAACAGGAGCAGGAACAGGAACAGGAGCAAGAACAGGAGCAGGAACAGGAGCAAGAGCTGGAACAGGAACAGGAGGAGGAGCAGGAACAGGAACAGGAGCAGGAACAGGAGCAGCAGAACAGGAGCAGGAGAAGGAACAGGAGCAGCTGAGCAGGAGCAGGAGATGGAGCAGGAACAGGAACAGGAACAGGAGCAAGAACAGGAGCAGGAACAGGAGTAGGAACATGAACAGGAACAGGAACAGGAGCAGGAGCAGGAACAGGAACGGGAACAGGAACAGGAGCAAGACCAGCAGCAGGAACAGGAGCAAAAAAAGGAGCAGGGACAGGAACAGGAGCCGGAGCAGGAACAGGAGCAGGAACAGGAGCAGGAGCTGGAGCAGGAGCAAGAACAGGAACAGGAACAGGAGCAAGAACAGGAACAGGAACAGGAACAGGAACAGGAGCAGGAGCAAGAACAGGAGCAGGAGCATGAACAGGAACAGGAACAGGAGCAAGAACAGAAGCAGGAACAGGAGCAAAAACAGGAGCAGGAACAGGAGCTGGAACAGGAACAGGAGCAGGAGCAGGAACAGGAACAGGAATAGGAGCAGGAACAGGAACAGGAGCAGGAGCAAGAACAGGAGCAGGAGCATGAACAGGAACAGGAGCAGGAACAGGAACAGGAGCAGGAGTAGGAACATGAACAGGAACAGGAACAGGAGCAGGAGCAGGAACAGGAACGGGAACAGGAACAGGAGCAAGACCAGGAGCAGGAATAGGAGCAAAAAAAGGAGCAGGAACAGGAACAGGAGCAGGAACAGGAACAAAAGCAGGAGCAGGAACAGGAACAGGAGCAGCAGAACAGGAGCAGGAGCAGGAACAGGAGCAGCTGAGCAGGAGCAGGAGAAGGAGAAGGAGCAGGAACAGGAACAGGAGCAAGAACAGGAGCAGGAGCAGGAACAGGTACATGAGCAGGAACTGGAGCAGGAGCTGGAGCAGGAGCATGAACAGGAACAGGAACAGGAGCAAGAACAGGTGCAGGAACAAGAACAAGAACAGGAGCAGGAACAGGAACAGGAACAGGAGCAGGAGCAAGAACAGGAGCAGGAACAGGAGCAGGAACAGGAACAGGAATAGGAGCAGGAACAGGAACAGGAGCAGGAGCAAGAACAGGAGCAGGAGCATGAACAGGAACAGGAACAGGAGCAAGAACAGAAGCAGGAACAGGAGCAAAAACAGGAGCAGGAACAGGAGCTGGAACAGGAACAGGAGCAGGAGCAGGAACAGGAACAGGAATAGGAGCAGGAACAGGAACAGGAGCAGGAGCAAGAACAGGAGCAGGAGCATGAACAGGAACAGGAACAGGAGCAAGAACAGAAGCAGGAACAGGAGCAAAATAGGAGCAGGAACAGGAGCTGGAACAGGAACAGGAGCAGGAGCAAGAACAGGAACAGGAACAGGAACATGAAAAGGAGCAGGAGCAGGAACAGGAACAGGAACAGGAACAGGAGCAGCAGAACAGGAGCAGGAGAAGGAACAGGAGCAGCTGAGCTAGAGCAGGAGATGGAGCAGGAACATGAACAGGAACAGGAGCAAGAACAGGATTAGGAACAGGAGCAGGAACATGAACAGGAACAGGAGCAGGAGCAAGAGCAGGAACAGGAGCGGGAACAGGAACAGGAGCAAAAACAGGAGCAGGAACAGGAACAGGAGCAGGAGCAAGAACAGGAACAGGAACAGGAGCAGGAGCAGGAGCAGGAGCAGGAGCAGGAACAGGAGCAGGAGCAGGAGCAGGAGCAGGAGCAGGAGCAGGAGCAGGAACAGGAACAGGAGCAGGAGCAGGGACAGGAACAGGAGCAGGAACAGGAACAGGAGCAGGAACAGGAACAGGAACAGGAAAAGGATCAGGAGCAGGAGCAGGAACAGGAACAGGAGCAGGAACAGGAGCAGGAACAGAAGCAGGAACAGGAGTAGGAACATGAACAGGAGCAGGAACAGGAACATTAACAGGAACAGTCCAGATCAGGTCATACTCAGAGTAGATCAGCAGGTTCTTTCTGCAGGGCGTGGCCTGGTAATATATCTCAGGTGGTTGTGGAAACCCCCTGCCTCCCTGGGTACAGATAGCTCTGTGGTTGTGGAAACACCCTGCCTCCCTGGGTACAGATAGCTCTGTGGTTGTGGAAACACCCTGCCTTCCTGGGTACAGATAGCTCTGTGGTTGTGGAAACACCCTGACTTCCTGGGTACAGACAGCTCTGTGGTTGTGGAAACACCCTGCCTTCCTGGGTACAGATAGCTATGTGGTTGTGGAAACACCCTGCCTCCCTGGGTACAGATAGCTCTGTGGTTGTGGAAACCCCCTGCCTCCCTGGGTACAGATAGCTCTGTGGTTGTGGAAACACCCTGCCTCCCTGGGTACAGATAGCTCTGTGGTTGTGGAAACACCCTGCCTCCCTGCATACAGATAGCTCTGTGGTTGTGGAA
This sequence comes from Oncorhynchus mykiss, assembly GCF_057628025.1. NCBI lineage: Eukaryota > Metazoa > Chordata > Actinopteri > Salmoniformes > Salmonidae > Oncorhynchus > Oncorhynchus mykiss. Next base: position 44,728,008 of record NC_143047.1, read on the forward strand.
ACACCCTGTCTTCCTGGGTACAGATAGCTCTGTGGTTGTGGAAACACCCTGCCTTCCTGGGTACAGATAGCTCTGTGGTTGTGGAAACACCCTGCCTTCCTGGGTACAGATAGCTCTGTGGTTGTGGAAACACCCTGCCTCCCTACAGGTAGCTCTGTAGCTGTCATGGTCCTGCCTCGGTACAGGTAGCTCTGTAGCTGTCATGGTCCTGCTTCGGTACAGGTAGCTCTGTAGCTGTCATGGTCCTGCCACGGTACAGGTAGCTCTGTAGCTGTCATGGTCCTGCTTCGGTACGGTTAGCTCTGTAGCTGTCATGGTCCTGCCTCGGTACAGGTAGCTCTGTAGCTGTCATGGTCCTGCCTCGGTACAGGTAGCTCTGTAGCTGTCATGGTCCTGCCTCGGTACAGGTAGCTCTGTAGCTGTCATGGTCCTGCCTCGGTACAGGTAGCTCTGTAGCTGTCATGGTCCTGCCTCGGTACAGGTAGCTCTGTAGCTGTCATGGTCCTGCCTCGGTACAAGTAGCTCTGTAGCAGTCATGGTCCTGCCTCGGTACAGGTAGCTCTGTAGCTGTCATGGTCCTGCCTCGGTACAGGTAGCTCTGTAGCTGTCATGGTCCTGCCTCGGTACAGGTAGCTCTGTAGCTGTCATTGTCCTGCCTCGGTACAGGTAGCTCTGTAGCTGTCATGGTCCTGCCTCGGTACAAGTAGCTCTGTAGCAGTCATGGTCCTGCCTCGGTACAGGTAGCTCTGTAGCTGTCATGGTCCTGCCGCGGTACAGGTAGCTCTGTAGCTGTCATGGTCCTGCCTCGGTACAGGTAGCTCTGTAGCTGTCATGGTCCTGCCTCGGTACAGGTAGCTCTGTAGCTGTCATGGTCCTGCCTCGGTACAGGTAGCTCTGTAGCTGTCATGGTCCTGCCTTGGTACAGGTAGCTCTGTAGCTGTCATGGTCCTGCCTCGGTACAGGTAGCTCTGTAGCTGTCATGGTCCTGCCTCGGTACAGGTAGCTCTGTAGCTGTCATGGTCCTGCCTCGGTACAGGTAGCTCTGTAGCTGTCATGGTCCTGCCTCAGTACAGGTAGCTCTGTAGCTGTCATGGTCCTGCCTCGGTACAGGTAGCTCTGTAGCTGTCATGGTCCTGCCTTGGTACAGGTAGCTCTGTAGCTGTCATGGTCCTGCCTCGGTACAGGTAGCTCTGTAGCTGTCATGGTCCTGCCTCGGGAACAGGTAGCTCTGTAGCTGTCATGGTCCTGCCTCGGTACAGGTAGCTCTGTAGCTGTCATGGTCCTGCCTCGGTACAGGTAGCTCTGTAGCTGTCATGGTCCTGCCTCGGTACAGGTAGCTCTGTAGCTGTCATGGTCCTGCCTTGGTACAGGTAGCTCTGTAGCTGTCATGGTCCTGCCTCGGTACAGGTAGCTCTGTAGCTGTCATGGTCCTGCCTCGGTACAGGTAGCTCTGTAGCTGTCATGGTCCTGCCTCGGTACAGGTAGCTCTGTAGCTGTCATGGTCCTGCCTCGGTGCTGCGCTGGCTGCAGTTCTGCTGTCACAGTGGAACAGGTACTGGGTGCATCAGGGTTTTATTTTTGGAGTGGTTGCCGACGGGAGATCGTTGCCCCGCTATGGTAGACAGGGTTCAGCTCACTCAGTCCAAGATGACCCTGCCTCTGTGAGGTTACACGCCAGTCTGGGATTATAGCAGCCGAGGCCAGCCAGAGAGTTTGCCCCTAACTAGGAATCCCTAAGGTAAACACAATGTAATTCAGTGTCTGTCCGTGTGATTGGCTAGATCATGTTACTGTCCTGTTATGTGTTGATTTGCATGGACGGGGGAGTAGGCCAACTACATCTGTTGGGGATTTGCTCCCCGGAAATGCATTTGAACCTCTCAAAACGCCATGAATATGATCAATTAAACAAAAACAAGTTAGTATGTGTAGACCTACACTTAAACATGTTTTGCATCAGTAATGAACAGATGAATGATATCTGCCTAGCAACACAATCTCTGTTATATCACTGGACTGGAAAATTTACTTCTGAAGAAATAAAGACAGATTCTAATACGTTGTACGTTGTAATATTTGGATGTGTTTTCTGTGTACAGTGTCAGTATGTGTCTGTAAAAGTGAATTATTCTCTATTTGACAGTGTAACAAGCCAAAAATAATAAACTGCTACGTTAATAAACTGGCGGCAAATTTGACTAAAATTAATTGTGTCGACAAAAAAACGTGTGATTATGGACATAGTTTTCCGATCGTCATTTGGCATCGTTTATGTCTGTTTTTACTTGTGGCTGATTCATTTTCACTGTTCTAAAGTAAAGGAGTTTAACTTGAGGTCAGAGGACAGTGCGAAGTTAATCTTACACTTTCCTCTCTGGAGCCTGTGAGTCGGCGGCTTCCCAGTCGAACCCCCCAGGCTTTAATTAAAAAGGGTGACCTCTTCTCATGTATCGAGCACTGGGTTTAAGGTCTGGGGCTGTAGGAGCTGTAGGAGCTGTAGTGGGTATAGGAGCTGTAGGGGCTGTAGGGGGTGTAGGAGCTGTAGAGGCTGTAGGAGCTGTAGGGGCTGTAGTAGTTCAATGGGTTACATTTGGTAGAAACAGTCCAATTGACATTCTGAGAACATTAACAACAAATGTACAGTTAGACATTTTCCAGAGAACCTTTGTTGAACCACATTTTTTTTGTTTTGTTATTTTAAACCTAATATAAAGTCAGGAAAATCATCTCCACAGATTAGAAGGTATTCCACCCCAAAGTATCAAAACCGGTAGGGTCTGTGGTCCCGTTTGGTAGATCATGTTGTCTTGGGGAGCATCACAATTCTATACTCCTCACGTCCTCTCTCCTCACCTCCTCTCTCCTCACCACACTCTCTCCTCACCTCTTTCTCAAAACCCATTGGAGAAGGTTGGAGGGGAGGAATCCAATGGCTTTTGAGAACTAGACGAGGAGAGAGGACGTGAGGAGTAGACAATTGAGTATGCAATTGAGGTCTTCCCATGTGGTGGCCTGGCTGTGGCCTACAGAAGCTGTGGCCTACAGAAGTTGTGGCCTAGTAATGGCCGCGTTCCAGGTCAGCTTTATTGCAGTCGTGCTACGCATCTCAGAAGACTGACAAATCCTATTCATTTGGTTCCTGGGACATTTAACACACATCTCCTGACGTTGTGAGATCTTATCATCTGTACAGTGTGACTGAATAAAAGACGACCTGAAACGTACCCATTGGTTCACAGAGCACAGTGGGATTGATTCACTGCCTGTAGGACAGAGAACTGCAGAGAGCAGGTGTCTGGTGTCTCACGATACCTTCCCCTTCTCTATTACCTCAGACTAAAATTAGGCCCTGGACCTTTTCCCAGTGTCCCAAGAGGCAGCCAGACCAATATTAGAGCCCCGGGTGTTTAGGAAACAAAACCCTTCCTTTTCTGCTGTAACAAGCATAACGTGCTACTGTATCTTACGGAGCATGTCTGTTGCAAATGGAGAACAGGCTTTATTTCAGAATAGACATATACAAACTATTTATTTTATGAGCATGGACTTTTTCTTCCCCCATTAACAATATTTGCCCGTAGTTCTTTTTAAAGTTCTTCAAGCTCTGTCAAGTTGATGGTTAGTCATTGCCATTTTCAAGTCTTACCATAGATTTTCAAGCCGATTTGAGTCAAAACTGTAACCAGGCTACTCAGGACATTCAATGTCATCTTGGTAAGCAATTTCAAGTGTAGATTTGGCCTTGTATTTTAGGTTATTGTCCTGCTGAAAGATGAATTAATTCCCCAGTGTCTGTTGGAAAGCAGACTAAACCAGGTTTTCCTCTGGGATATTAACTGTGCTTAGCCGTATTCTGTTTCTTTTTATCCTAAGACACTCCTTAGTCCTTAACAAAGTCCTTGCTCATAACAAGCATACCCATAACCTGATGCAACCACCACCATGCTTGAGAATATGAAGAGTGGTACTCAGTGATGTGGTGTGTTGGATTTTCCCCAAACATAATGCTTTGTATTTAGGAGTTTTTTGCAGTATTACTTAAGTGCCTTGTTGTAAACAGGATGCAAGTTTTGGAATATTTGTATTCTGTACAAGCTTCCTTTTTTCACTCTGTCATTTAGGTTAGTATTGTGGAGTAACTACAATGTTGTTGATCCATCCTCAGTTTTCTCATATCACAACCATTAAATTCTAACTGTTTTAAAGTCACCATTGGCCTCATGCTGAAATGCCTGAGCAGTTTCCTTCCTCTCCGGCAACTGAGTTATGAAAGATGCCTGTATCTTTGTAGTGACTGGGTGTATTGATGCACCATCCGAAGCCTAATTGATCATTCACCATGCTCAAAGTGTTGGTGCCCTTCCTTGCGAGGCATTGAAAAACTTCCCTGGTCTTTGCGGTTGAGTCTGTGCTTCAAATGCACTACTCAATTGAGGGAACTTAAAAATGATTGTATGTCTGGGGTACAGATATGGGGTAGTCATTAAAAAACAATGTTAACCACTGTTACTGAGTCCATGCAATTTATTAGGCATTTTATGAACCACATTTATGAACAAATGTATTTATTCCATAACGAAGGGGTTGAATACTTATTGACTAAAGACATTTCAGCTTTTCATTTTTAATTAATTTCAAAAATGTTCTCCAAACAATATTCCACTTTCACATTATGGCATATCGTGGTAGATCAGTGACACACAATCTCAATTGAATCCATTTTAAATTCAGACACAAACACAACATAGTCTGGGTAGTTCCGTATTGTTTCCGTTTCCCAATGATGGAGACCACTGTGCTCTTGGAAACTGTCAACACTGTAGAAATAGTTGAATACCCTTCCCCAGATATATACCTCATCACAGTTCTCTCTCAGAGATCTACTGGCAGTGTATTGGACTCCATGTTATAGTTTCTGATCTGACAACAGTGGGACTGTGTATAGACAGGTGTGTTCCTTTCTAAATCATGTCCAATTTAATTTAACCTGAGATAAATAATACTTATGTAAATGAGATATTTATTTATTTCATTTTCAATATTTATTTATATTTTTTAAACAACCATGTTTTCAATTTGTCATTATGGGATATTGTGTGTAGATGGGTGAGAGAAAAATAAATGTAATCCATTTTGAATTCAGGCTTTAACAGAAACAAAATGTGAAATAAGTCAAGGGGTATGAATACTTTCTGAAGGCACTGTATGTAGTACAGTTTTATCTAAAAAGGATACTTCAACATATTATAATCTGAAATTCACTGAGTAGGATGGTCCTCCTCTAAGGATCCTCCACTGCAGGACACAGGTTGCACAGACCGTTGACAGGGCTAATGATCTAAGTGAATTCAACCACAAAAAAAATGACTAAGCAAGCTAGAACAACAAATGAAAGGGAGTCATAAAAAACGACCTCTTTGCTACAACCCCTCCTGGGTTGAGTAAGTTATGTCACCTGATCATCTGTAATGTAGCCTGGATGATTCAGCTAGTTAGTTATACCATCTGATCATCTCTAATGTAGGCTAAATGAATCAGCTAGTTAGATATACCATCTGATCATCTCTAATGTAGGCTATATGATTCAGCTAGTTAGTTATGTCACCTGATCATCTCTAATGTAGGCTAAATGAATCAGCTAGTTAGATATACCATCTGATCATCTCTAATGTAGTCTAGATGAATCAGCTAGTTAGATATATAATCTGATCATCTCTAATGTAGGCTAAATGAATCAGCTAGTTAGATATATAATCTGATCACCTCTAATGTAGTCTAGATGAATCAGCTAGTTAGATATATAATCTGATCACCTCTAATGTAGTCTAGATGAATCAGCTAGTTAGATATATAATCTGATCACCTCTAATGTAGTCTAGATGAATCAGCTAGTTAGATATATAATCTGATCATCTCTAATGTAGTCTAGATGAATCAGCTAGTTAGTTATATAATCTGATCATCTCTAATGTAGTCTAGATGAATCAGCTAGTTAGTTATATCATCTGATCATCTGTAATGTAGTCTAGATGAATCAGCTAGTTAGATATATAATCTGATCACCTCTAATGTAGTCTAGATGAATCAGCTAGTTAGATATATAATCTGATCACCTCTAATGTAGTCTAGATGAATCAGCTAGTTAGTTATATCATCTGATCATCTCTAATGTAGTCTAGATGAATCAGCTAGTTAGATATATAATCTGATCACCTCTAATGTAGTCTAGATGAATCAGCTAGTTAGATATATAATCTGATCATCTCTAATGTAGTCTAGATGAATCAGCTAGTTAGATATACCATCTGATCACCTCTAATGTAGTCTAGATGAATCAGCTAGTTAGATATATAATCTGATCACCTCTAATGTAGTCTAGATGAATCAGCTAGTTAGATATATAATCTGACCATCTCTAATGTAGTCTAGATGAATCAGCTAGTTAGATATATAATCTGATCACCTCTAATGTAGTCTAGATGAATCAGCTAGTTAGATATATAATCTGATCACCTCTAATGTAGTCTAGATGAATCAGCTAGTTAGATATATAATCTGACCATCTCTAATGTAGTCTAGATGAATCAGCTAGTTAGATATATAATCTGATCACCTCTAATGTAGTCTAGATGAATCAGCTAGTTAGATATATAATCTGATCACCTCTAATGTAGTCTAGATGAATCAGCTAGTTAGATATATAATCTGATCACCTCTAATGTAGTCTAGATGAATCAGCTAGTTAGATATATAATCTGATCATCTCTAATGTAGTCTAGATGAATCAGCTAGTTAGATATATAATCTGATCATCTCTAATGTAGTCTAGATGAATCAGCTAGTTAGATATATAATCTGATCACCTCTAATGTAGTCTAGATGAATCAGCTAGTTAGATATATAATCTGATCACCTCTAATGTAGTCTAGATGAATCAGCTAGTTAGATATATAATCTGATCACCTCTAATGTAGTCTAGATGAATCAGCTAGTTAGATATATAATCTGATCACCTCTAATGTAGTCTAGATGAATCAGCTAGTTAGATATATAATCTGATCACCTCTAATGTAGTCTAGATGAATCAGCTAGTTAGTTATACCATCTGATCACCTCTAATGTAGTCTAGATGAATCAGCTAGTTAGTTATATCATCTGATCATCTCTAATGTAGTCTAGATGAATCAGCTAGTTAGTTATATAATCTGATCATCTCTAATGTAGTCTAGATGAATCAGCTAGTTAGTTATATCATCTGATCATCTGTAATGTAGTCTAGATGAATCAGCTAGTTAGATATATAATCTGATCATCTCTAATGTAGTCTAGATGAATCAGCTAGTTAGATATATAATCTGATCATCTCTAATGTAGTCTAGATGAATCAGCTAGTTAGTTATATCATCTGATCATCTGTAATGTAGTCTAGATGAATCAGCTAGTTAGATATATAATCTGATCACCTCTAATGTAGTCTAGATGAATCAGCTAGTTAGATATTTCATCTGATCATCTGTAATGTAGTCTAGATGAATCAGCTAGTTAGTTATATCATCTGATCATCTGTAATGTAGTCTAGATGATTCAGCTAGTTAGTTATATCATCTGATCACCTCTAATGTAGTCTAGATGAATCAGCTAGTTAGTTATATCATCTGATCACCTCTAATGTAGTCTAGATGAATCAGCTAGTTAGATATATAATCTGATCACCTCTAATGTAGTCTAGATGAATCAGCTAGTTAGATATACCATCTGATCACCTCTAATGTAGTCTAGATGAATCAGCTAGTTAGATAAGTCACCTGATCATCTCTAATGTAGTCTAGATGAATCAGCTAGTTAGATATATAATCTGATCACCTCTAATGTAGTCTAGATGAATCAGCTAGTTAGATATACCATCTGATCACCTCTAATGTAGTCTAGATGAATCAGCTAGTTAGATATACCATCTGATCATCTCTAATGTAGTCTAGATGAATCAGCTAGTTAGATATACCATCTGATCACCTCTAATGTAGTCTAGATGAATCAGCTAGTTAGATATACCATCTGATCATCTCTAATGTAGTCTAGATGAATCAGCTAGTTAGATATATAATCTGACCATCTCTAATGTAGTCTAGATGAATCAGCTAGTTAGTTAAGTCATCTGATCATCTCTAATGTAGTCTAGATGAATCAGCTAGTTAGATATATAATCTGATCATCTCTAATGTAGTCTAGATGAATCAGCTAGTTAGTTAAGTCATCTGATCATCTCTAATGTAGTCTAGATGAATCAGCTAGTTAGTTAAGTCATCTGATCATCTCTAATGTAGTCTAGATGAATCAGCTAGTTACAAGAGAGAAAAGAGTTAAAAAAAAAACAGCAGTAATCAACAATATCATCCGAATTGGTTCATATATGAAAGCAGGTTCACACTGAGCACATGTGACAGACTGGAGAGTCTGGAGACGCCGTGGAGAACGTTCTGCTGCCTGCAACATCCTCCAGCATGACCGGTTTGGCGGTGGGTCAGTCATGGTGTGGGGTGGCATTTCTTTGGGGGGCCGCACAGCCCTCCATGTGCTCGCCAGAGGTAGCCTGACTGCCATTTGGTACCGAGATGAGATCCTCAGACCCCTTGTGAGACCATATGCTGGTGTGGTTGGCCCTGGGTTCCTCCTAATGCAAGACAATGCTAGACCTCATGTGGCTGGAGTGTGTCAGCAGTTCCTGCAAGAGGAAGGCATTGATGCTATGGACTGGCCTGCCCGTTCCCCAGATCTGAATCCAATTGAGCACATCTGGGACATCATGTCTCGCTCCATCCACCAACGCCACGTTGCACCACAGACTGTCCAGAAGTTGGCGGATGCTTTAGTCCAGGTCTGGGAGGAGATCCCTCCGGAGACCATCCACCACCTCATCAGGAGCATGCCCAGGCGTTGTAGGGAGGTCATACAGGCATGTGGAGGCCACACACACTACTGAGCCTCATTTTGACTTGTTTTAAGGACATTACATCAAAGTTGGATCAGCCTGTAGTGTGGTTTTCCACTTTAATTTTGAGTGTGACTCCAAATCCAGACCTCCATGGGTTGATAAATTAGATTTCCATTGCTATTTTTTTGTGATTTTGTTGTCAGCACATTCAACTATGTAAAGAAAGAAGTATTTAATAAGAATATTTCATTCATTCAGATCTAGGATGTGTTATTTTAGTGTTCCCTTGATTTTTTTGAGCAGTGTATAAACTTTATATGGAGACATGTTTATACTTGCCTCACATATTACGATCCTTATAAAGTAGACACCAAAGGGACTTCTATTGTCTATTTCAACTATTGAGGTTTTATAAAGTTACCCAGCAGCCCCAGGATACCGAAGCCCTTTTAAGAACCTATTTTTAACGAGCCGGTTGTCATGGGATGCCAAATCTATCTAAAGCAGTTTTCATAGAGCCATTAGCAGTGGTTAAATAAAGAGCAGGACAGCTGTGAGGGCTGGCCCACATTACTGAAACAACATGCGCGGACCACAGGATCAGTACACCATGACCTGGCCCACATTACTGAAACAACATGCGCGGACCACAGGATCAGTACACCATGACCTGGCCCACATTACTGAAACAACATGCGCAGACCACAGGATCAGTACACCATGACCTGGCCCACATTACTGAAACAACATGCGCGGACCACAGGATCAGTATACCATGCCCACATTACTGAAACAACATGCGCAGACCACAGGATCAGTACACCATGACCTGGCCCACATTACTGAAACAACATGCGCGGACCACAGGATCAGTATACCATGCCCACATTACTGAAACAACATGCGCAGACCACAGGATCAGTACACCATGACCTGGCCCACATTACTGAAACAACATGCGCAGACCACAGGATCAGTACACCATGACCTGGCCCACATTACTGAAACAACATGCGCGGACCACAGGATCAGTACACCATGACCTGGCCCACATTACTGAAACAACATGCGCAGACCACAGGATCAGTACACCATGACCTCACCCACTAATGGAAACAATATAGAGATTAATAGAACAACATAGAGATTGATAGAACAACATAGAGATTGATAGAACAACATAGAGATTGATAGGACAACATAGAGATTGATAGAACAACATAGAGATTGATAGAACAACATAGAGATTGATAGGACAACATAGAGATTAATAGAACAACATAGAGATTGATAGAACACCATAGAGATTGATAGAACAACATAGAGATTGATAGAACAACATAGAGATATTGATAGAACAACATAGAGATTGATAGAACAACATTGAGATTGATAGAACAACATAGAGATTGATAGGACAACATAGAGATTGATAGAACAACATAGAGATTGATAGAACAACATAGAGATTGATAGAACAACATAGAGATTGATAGGACAACATAGAGATTGATAGAACAACATAGAGATTGATAGAACAACATAGAGATTGATAGGACAACATAGAGATTGATAGAACAACATAGAGATTGATAGAACAACATAGAGATTGATAGAACCACAGAAATAGGACTTGACTGTTTAAATACTGTTAATACGTTATATCACACAATGGCACATTTACCTCATTCATTTACTTTATTTAATTTTTTTAAAATTAAAGTTAAAACAAATAGTAAATGAAAACACATTATTCACTAAAATACATCATGGATAAGATTGTCCAAAATAAACGAGTACAAACATGAATATTTTTGCATAATTTTATATTTTTGACCGTTTGTGAATAATTTTATATTTTTGACCGTTTGTGAATAATTTTATACCAGGTTGGCAGTGTGTTGCTATAGAGAAAATCAACTGGTACACATAACATACTGCATATGCTTCAGACACGTTGATCTAAACATAGTTTTTGAGAGGAATATGTCAGCTAAATGAAATGAATGATAAATATGATGTGAAGTGATCGTCGAAATAATCACAGTCCAACGTCTGTTCTTCACAGTTCCTCAAGGCATTGTCCAGCTGAAAATCAAACCAGAAAGAGAAGAGGGATGTCAATGATTCATTTCTATTCATTACAGTAACACACTAGCATGTGGCCTCTTCTGTTGGTTTCAAATGTTGTCCGTTTGTAATGAATTTTTCTCTTAATAGAAGCTCACAAAAAAATTAAAGACATGGATTTTCTTTCTTTTTTTAACTAGTTAAACTCAAGTTAAAAACAATCTTTTTATTCAATGACGGCCTAGGAACAGTGGGTTAACTGCCTGTTCAGGGGCAGAACGACAGATTTGTACCTTGTCAGCTTGGGGGTTTGAACTTGCAACCTTCCGGTTACTAGTCCAACGCTCTAACCACTAGGCTAACCTGCCGCCCCGGTTAAAGTTTTGGTAGATTTATGTCAAATAAATATATCATTTTGTCATTGAATTCTTTCTGCTTGATGTTTTGTCTTTGTTTTTTGTCTTTTCAGGGGGTTGAAATGAAACGCTGATGGCAGTCAGTTACAGCAATGGACTACAGCCGGACCTTCCCGACCCCTCCCAGCCTCCCCCTCCCCTGCTGCCCAAACCAGACAAGGCCAATGCCCGGCTGCAGAAACTCATCAAGAAGAGTGCCAAGAAGAAAGCCCGACCCTCCCAGACTCCCATCCCCTTCCGCTCCTGTCTGTCCCCCGTACACGAAGCTTCGGACCTTGAGCACAGCGACACACACTCGACTCCTCCCCGGTCACCGGACTTCAGTTTCCCCATTAGGCCTCTGTATGATCCACACCCCCCCTCTCCGTTCTCGTTCCCCCCCAGTGGTCCATATGGTAACAATCCTTACGGCCAGACAGGGGTCTTTCCCCCACTGGACTACACCGCTCCCATGCAGACATCAGAGAACCAGGTGGCGCCCCTCTTTGAGTGCTCGTCGTTTATGTTTGACGATGATGACACAGAAAGTATGATGCCACCCTCGCCTCCGCCACCCCCACCCCCACCCGTACCTGAGTTCTCACAAGGCCCTGCAGTTCATCTGTATGACTTGTATTCATCTGTAGCACTGAATTCGTCTGGGTCGGTGGCCACGGCAACAGTAGCTCCAGACTCAGTCCCCAGTGTACCACAGTCAACTCCCCCAACTCCATGTTCCCCTAAGATATCAACTCATGTTATGACTCTTTCCCCACCAGTACCTAGTGGTCCGAGCCTGGGTCCGGTTCTGGCACCATTACCCGCTCAGGTCCAAGTTCCAGTCCCACCTCCTGCTCCAGTACTGATGTCAGCGCCAACCCTTCAGACACAACCTCTGACCTCAACCCATCAGGTGACGACACCCAGTAAGCCAAAGGATGAGGCTCCAAAGACCACACCAGTTTTGGTCACTAATAACCTTGGTTCTGAAGATCACATTATGAACAAAGTGGCTTCCAAGAGGGTCAGCACGCAAATAAATCAAGCTAATTCCCATAAAGTCAAACCGTCTGACGTCGTCCCACAAACAATGATTTACACATCCAAGGCAACGTTTTACGAAATCTCCAAGCCTGCACTTCCAGACATAACAGGAGTGAATATATTGTATCAAGGAGCATCGTTATCCACTATACACAGGGAGAAATCACCAATGACTTGTCACCAAAGTGAGCCGGCTATCCCATATAAAGTTTCCGTGGCAAAGACCCCTTCTGGAAGATCGAAAACACCCTCACACCATCCCACAATGGGAAGACTGACACCTGTTTTTGAGATATCAAAAGCCAATCCACTCCTGTTCGCTGCAAGTCCAGTCTTCTTCTCCTCTCGGGATGTGCACGCCTCGGTCGTAAACACAGAGACAGAGAAATACAAGTCACCAATGACTGTTACCAGTGCTCTCTCAGCAGCAACCGAACAACTGAAACCAATTGGATCTCGTTCAGATACAGACATATTCCAAAATAATGGAATTACAACTACCATGGGAGGATCTATGGCTAATTTATCTTCTATGTTCAGCTCCTGTCAGGATGTACACGTCACACAGAGATTCAAGTCGCCAATGGCTATTACCAGTACAGCCCAAACACCCTCAGCAATAACTGTTAACAGTAGAGTTAAATCTCCCTCAACAATACATGTAACCAGTACAGCCCAAACACCCTCAGCAATACCTCTTAACAGTAGAGTCAAATCTCCTCCTTCAATGCCTGTTACCACGACAAGCAATATTCCCTCAGCTGCAGCAGAAGCACTAAAACCAATAGGATCTAACTCTGACAAACATTTACAAGGTCTGACCAGTGTTGAAAGAAGTACAACTCAGACTAATGGAATAACAACCAACATGGAACGGTCTATGGCTACGATATCTTCTGCATTCAGCTCCTATCAAGATGTACATGCTTTGGTTGTAAACAAAGAGACACACAGATACAAGGAGATACAGGATACAACTACTATGCTCGGATTTATGACTAATATATCTCCTGCCTTCAGCTCCTATCAAGATGTACATGCCTCAGTCATAAACACACAGAGACACAAGTCACCCGTGCCTGTTACGTGTAGAGTTAAATCTCCCCCGGCGATGACTGTTACCAGTACAGCCCAAACTCCCCTAGCAATTCCTGTTGCCAGCAGAGTCAAATCACCCCCATCAATGCCAGTTAACAGTACAGTCAAATCACCCCCATTAATGCCTATTACAAGTGGAGCCCAAACTCGCTCAACAGCCACTGAACAACCAAAATCAGCTGGATCTGCCAGTGCCGGCTCAGTGGAACTTTCACAAGGTGATAGAAATAGAAACCAGACTAGTGGAAGTACAACCACCACTGAAAGATCTATGGCTGAGAGAACTCCCAATGAGATTCTAGAATCAAAGATCGCTGCACGTGACATTGCAGTCTCCAAGCCAAAAGTAAAGTTTACAGAACCTCATATGCAGAAAAATAAGATGGATGAAACAACTGAATATGGAATCCCACCTAAGTATCAAAAGCAACAGACCCCATTGTCCCCCAAAGGGATACCAAAGACAGCTTCAAATGGTTACAAAGCGCCAACCATTTCAGCTCCAACAAACGGACCCACTGTGCCAATGATCTCAGCACAACCACCTCCAAACACTGTGCTAACGCCAATGATTTCATCACCTCAATCTCCATTGACCCCTAGATACCCAGACTCTCCTATAATTGGCTTACGTAAAGTTTTAGCACCATTGATAGAGCATCAAAAAAACCCTACATCCAAAAAAACTAAAACACGGTCAACATATTACGGACTGACTCCGGCTGAGTATGTTGCCTATGGTGGGATCCGGACATACTACGGTCCTTCTGGACCTAAAGCTAATGAATCAACACCATCACCATCCACAGCACAGACTAATGGATTACCAAATGGGCCTCGTCCTCCTTTAATCTCTAAACCTGAAACATCCCCCATAGGATCAAACACACCCAACAGAGAACAACAGAAACCTACCTTGCAAGGACAGCATTCTACTGTTCCAGCACCTTCACTTTCAACACCTTTAGCTGCAACTGGCTGTTCTCAGACACCGACAGATAAGGCAGCCATATTTAAACCCAATACATCAGATGTTAACAAATCCGAAGCACCTGCTTATGCAATACAACCTGATATAACACCTATTGTGGACATAACAAAACCTGAACTTCAATTGGCCCTCGGACAGTTAACTCTTCCACCAGCCACCAGTGAAGTCCCCACACCAATGGCCTCTCATTCTGAGGTTCCAAGACTGGCACATAAAGCAGGTGTGGTACACACAACCAGACCAGCTCCATTTCAGCTAAATGAAACTCCTTCATTCCCGATGGGTAGGAATGTTGTGTCAAAGTCGCTGTTTCCTTTCAGCATTCCAAATGCTGAAGTTTCACAAAATTCAACTGTAGCAAATATTCCCCGACACAGTGGAAAGTCAGAGGCAGATCCCACAGTCATGCATCTTTCTATCAAGGCTAATATTAGCACAGACACTAAACTACCCAGAAAACCTGTCATAGGAGTCCCCATCAACCCTGATATCGGAAGCCAACTCCCCAGCCAACCTACCACAGCAACTATACTACCAGGCAAGCCTACCATAGACACCAAACTACCTAGCAAGCCTAGTGTGCCAACCATAAGAACTCAACTCTATCATACACCTACTATTGAAACACCTACCATTGAAACAGGAACCCAAGTCCTCACCAAACCTACTATAGAAAACCAACATTCATGCACACCTATCACTGGAACTAAACTTCCTAGCCCACCTACCAAAATAGCACAACTTCCCAGCCCACCTATCATAGTAGCCCAACTTCCCAGCCCACCTATCATAGTAGCCCAACTTCCCAGCTCACCTATCATAGTAGCCCAACTTCCCAGCTCACCTATCATAGTAGCTCAACTTCCCAGCCCACCTAGCATAGTAGCCCAACTCTCTAGCACGCCTAGCATAGAAGCCCAACTCCCCAACGAGCATTTAATAGAACCTGTACAACCTGGCAAGTCTACTCCAGAAAATATTCTGCCCAGTACCATGCAGTACCATGCAAACCGTACCAGGAAGCATTTTGTAGAAACCAACTCCCACAAAGCAATTGAATGCAGACAATCTACAAAATCTACCATTGATGGAAAACCTTCCACCAAGTCCACTACTGAAACGAGATTCACAGCCAGCTCTACGAACGAAGGTAAACAATTTACAAACCCTATTGTAGCAAATGGAGCTTGGCTGAAACCATCCCTAGAGCCTACACGTACTAACTCAACTATCGTAAGTGCACAGCCATCCACAGAAATTAGATCCCCAGTAAGCCCTACTTTACAAGCTAAGCATTTTACAAAGCCTGTTAACAACAATAGTTCCTCTCCAAAACCTGTCCCACATACTAACAGGCCTATAATAATTGTACAACCTCCCACACCTCCCATAATAGAGGCCGTACCTCCCTCAACCCCTGCTTTAGAAACTAAACCCTTTACAAAATATGTTGCAGAAGCTAAAGCCTCACCAAAATCCCTTGAACCTGTCTGGGCTAATATAACTACCATAAATGCACAACCTTCAACAAAACCTACCGCAGACTCTTTTAGCCCTACTATTGAAGCTAAACCCTTTATGAAGCCCGTCGTAGAAGCTAGCGCCTCCCCAAAACCGGTCTCAGTGCTTCCTAACAAAGCTACCATAAAAGTCCTACCTTCTACACCGCCACGTAGACATAACAGACCATGGTCAACAACACCTATGGAACCTAAAGCTGTTACAGAACCGAACCATGCAACAAATAAGCCTACCGTAAATGTACAACCTTCGACAACACCTACTAGAGAAACTAGACCCTGCTTCAGCCCTACTGTTGAAGCTATACCCATTATACAGCACAATATGGAAACCAGAGTCTTTGCTAAATCACCCCCAGAGCCTAAACCAGCTAACATGCCTACCGTATATGTACAACCTTCAACAGAACCTACTAGAGAAACTAGACCCTGCTTCAGCCCTACTGTTGAAGCTATACCCATTATACAGCACAATATGGAAACCAGAGTCTTTGCTAAATCACCCCCAGAGCCTAAACCAGCTAACATGCCTACTGTATATGTACCACCTTCCCCAAAGCCCATAGAAAGAGAAACCACCTTAAGCCCTTTTATTGAAGGTAAACCCTTTCCACAGAATAATACGGAAACTAGAGACTTCACAAAACCTGCACCAGAACCTAAACCAGCTAACAAGCCTACCATACATGTACAACCTTCAACAACACCTACTATAGAAAGTAGATCCTGCTTCAGCCCTACTGTTGAAGCTAGACCTGCTGCAAAGGTTATGGCATCAAGAAGTTGCTTTAGTCCCACTAGACCTTGGTTAAACCCTTCTACTGAAGCTAAACCCTTGACGAAGCATGACATTGAAGCTATTGCCTCCCTAAAACCGACACCAGAGCCTAAATCGACTAACACCACTTCCACAAAGCCTGCTATAGAACGTATATCGTCCCCAACCCCAACCGCTGCCGTAGACACTGTGATAAAACTACCTGCCGTTACCAAACTGATAGACTGTTCCAATCCTGCCTCTCTGCCTCAGGCCTCAGCCTCTGTAAAATCCCTGCCCACAAACAGAGGAATGTCATCGCCATCTCAGCCAAAGACTGGACAGACAGAGACAGACACAATGGAAGATGTGGAAGCCAATGCATCAGGTGCACAGGGGAAAGCAGCCAGACGTCAAGAGACACCCTGTACGAAGCCTACGATATCAACTGCATCTTCGACTGTTGACAATGTAGACAAAGTAGACAAGCCCCAAGCTCCAACAGCTAAACCTAGCCTTGCTAACGCTGCACTGAATGCAATGAAACCTAAAAGTATGAAGACCATGTTCAGTGGCTGGTCGCGCCTCAAAAAACACATGGTCGTTGAACCAGAGGAACCTCAGTTCCCGGAGCCAGAGCCCGAATCTGTCAGCAGGGATGGCGCCATCTACAGTAAGAACACTGACCAGGTCAAATCCAGTCAAGCTTCTTCAGCAAAAGTCAAAGACCACTCTGAGAAGGGCAAAGAAGTGCTGAAGGAGACAGAGGCGCCCAGAGCAATGAAGATGTGGGACGCCATGCTCTTCCACATGTTCTCTACCAAGGAAGCAATCATGCAGCAGATCAAAGCTAGCAAAGCTCCCGACGGTTCCGACAAGAAGAAAGACCAGAGAGAGCAGACCAATAAGACACGGAAAGTCAATCAGCAGAAAGAGAATGAGATGGAGGTCGTCCCCTCTTTTGCCAGTCGCCTGCCGCTCCTCCTCTACAGTCCGCGCTTTGATGCCAGAAAGATTAAAGAGGCTGCAGAGAAGCCGCTGGTGAAGATGTCAGCTGCGTTCCAGAGGGGGCTGATTAACCGCAAAAATCAGGACGTGGAAGGGAAGGACTTTAATAAAACTGCCAGGGGATTCGGTTCCTCAAGAACAACTGATGTCTGACTTTGAACTCCACACACACCAGAACATTGCTGCTCGATCTTCTCATTAAGTAGATGAATAAACCTCAATAGATTGATTTCAGTTATCATATAGCTAGAGATCTGTGTGTTAAATAAGCTTCTGATCAAGGGCTGCAGTGCAGTAGGCTATGCCAGGATATTTACTTCAACATGGTGTTTAAACTACGATTTTTAACTATGATCATGAGCTTTTAAGACAATGATGTTGGATGCATGCAGACGGCTCATTACATCTTTATTGCGCCATAGAACGATGTTGTATTTTTTTTAAGCATTGCTCGTGTCTTAGTCTTAGAGTGTTCACCCTGGGTGAGGTTAGGAGTAGAGTGTCTGATGACAGTGTGTAATAAATAGGGCTTGTACATTCCTGGATTGATGCAACGGAAGGGCATTGGATGACAGAGCAGTGTAGCTGTGAGAGAGGTGGAGCCTAGCTAGAGGTGGAGCCTAGCTAGATGTGGAGCCCAGCTAGAGGTGGAGCCTAATTAGAGGTGGAGCCTAGCTAGAGGTAGAGCCTAATTAGAGGCTGGGCCTAGTTAGAGGTGGAGCCTAGCTAGAGGCGGAGCCTAGCTAGATGTGGAGGCTAGCTAGAGGTGGAGCCTAGCTAGAGGTGGAGCCTAGCTAGAGGTGGAGCCTAGCTAGAGGCGGAGCCTAGCTAGAGGTGGAGCCTAGCTAATAGGGGTATATACACCAGACTCGAGGGAGAACTCTAACTTTGAACTTAACACCATAAAATGTGACTGCATGCAACGTTTTTAAAGTCAGTGGAAGTTTTCCCTCTGGTGTTTATAACTCTATAGTGGAGCTATGGGAGGGGCACAGGTGCAAAAGTTGGACATACAGGGGGAGAAGGTGTGGCTTCAATAGAAGGCAGCAGAAGGATACGTAGGCCCGACTGGAAATGACAACACATAAACAGTTGGTTTGAAAAGCACTTTCAGTTTGCAGGTTGGTTGAAAATATATTTAAATAGCAAATGGAATGTATTAATGTCATGTCAAATGTCCAGTAGGAGGAGGGAGACAGTTTTTAGATACGTTGGAGATTCTCTGAGCAGAAGAAAGGGCAGAGAAAAAACAGATGGACATGTATCCTTATGGGACGTGATGATAGGACATGGATCCTTATGGGACATGATGATAGGACATGGATCCTTATGGGACATGATGATAGGACATGGATCCTTATGGGACATGATGATAGCACATGGATCCTTATGGGACATGATGATAGGACATGTATCCTTATGGGACATGATGATAGGACATGGATCCTTATGGGACATGATGATAGGACATGGCTCCTTATGGGACATGATGATAGGACATGGGTCCTCATTGGGACGATGATAGGACATGGGCCTTATGGGACATGATGATAGGACATGTATCCTTATGGGACATGATGATAGGACATGGATCCTTATGGGACATGATGATAGGACATGTATCCTTATGGGACATGATGATAGGACATGGATCCTTATGGGACATGATGATAGGACATGGGCCTTATGGGACATGATGATAGGACATGGATCCTTATGGGACATGATGATAGGACATGTATCTTCATGGGACATGATGATAGGACATGTATCTTTATGGGACATGATGATAGGACATGGGCCTTATGGGACATGATGATAGGACATGGGCCCTCATTGGGACATGATGATAGGACATGTATCTTTATGGGACATGATGATAGGACATGTATCTTTATGGGACATGATGATAGGACATGGGCCCTCATTGGGACATGATGATAGGACATGGGTCCTTATGGGACATGATGATAGGACATGGATTGCTTTGTGATGAATGTCTTCAATGGTGCAGAATGGATAAGAATGAAGGAATGTAAGATAAAGGTGCTTCATGCAATAAACTACAGAAGGGTCATCGTGATACAGGAAGCTGTGTAATAAACTACAGAAGGGTCTTTGTGATACAGGAAGCTGTGTAATAAACTACAGAAGGGTCATCGTGATACAGGAAGCTGTGTAATAAACTACAGAAGGGTCATCGTGATACAGGAAGCTGTGTAATAAACTACAGAAGGGTCTTCGTGATACAGGAAGCTGTGTAATAAACTACAGAAGGGTCATCGTGATACAGGAAGCTGTGTAATAAACTACAGAAGGGTCATCGTGATACAGGAAGCTGTGTAATAAACTACAGAAGGGTCATCGTGATACAGGAAGCTGTGTAATAAACTACAGAAGGGTCATCGTGATACAGGAAGCTGTGTAATAAACTACAGAAGCGTCATCGTGATACAGGAAGCTGTGTAATAAACTACAGAAGGGTCTTGGTGATACAGGAAGCTGTGTAATAAACTACAGAAGGGTCATCGTGATACAGGAAGCTGTGTAATAAACTACAGAAGGGTCATCGTGATACAGGAAGCTGTGTAATAAACTACAGAAGGGTCATCGTGATACAGGAAGCTGTGTAATAAACTACAGAAGGGTCATCGTGATACAGGAAGCTGTGTAATAAACTACAGAAGGGTCTTGGTGATACAGGAAGCTGTGTAATAAACTACAGAAGGGTCATCGTGATACAGGAAGTTAAGTAGATAAGTGACACTGAAAGTTAATTTGTTAAATGATAAAGACACAGTTGGTGTTTTAAAATAAGCTTTTGATAATTTTGTTGCTGGAATAGATCTAATGAGCATTAAAACATGTTTTTTAAGCTTTAAAGGTTTATTCTTCTGTAAGGAACTTTTGAGAATTTGTGGCATATTTTTTATTTATTTAAGATGTCTATTTTTGTTATAGCTATCTGATGCTTCTCAGGTCTTTGTTTAATGAAATCATTTCTCATTGATAAATAACAGGGGTGTGTCCCCGTGAGCCAACCATAACCACACTGCTGCTTTAGACTTGTTGGTATAGAATTGGCTCGACTCACAAGTGTGCAGTAATAAAAAGGATTGTGGCGCCCCGGGGGTCAAAACTGAAGAAGGAAAAACCTCTATTGATTGTGTATACGGGACATTATTTTGTATAGACGTGTCCAGTATAGAATGATGTTGCCAGTCGTGTGATTAACTCAATTATTGCTTTATTGTCTACATGTTTACATTGAAGTAAACTCTACGCTGTTCTATCAGTTTCCTGTGGTTTTTATTTAGTCATGTACCATTATTGATGTGGTTTGTGACATATTAGTTCCTAGTTGATTGAGAGATGACCATTAGTCTATGATCTAGTACTGGTAGATCTAGTACTGGTAGATCTAGTACTGCTAGTCTAAGATCTAGTACTGGTAGATCTAGTACTGGTAGATCTAGTACTGGTAGATCTAGTACTGGTAGATCTAGTACTGCTAGTCTAAGATCTAGTACTGCTAGATCTAGTACTGGTAGATCTAGTACTGGTAGATATAGTACTGGTAGATATAGTACTGCTAGTCTAAGATCTAGTACTGCTAGTCTACGATCTAGTACTGCTAGTCTATGATCTAGTACTGCTAGTCTATGATCTAGCACTACTAGTCTAAGATCTAGTACTGGTAGATCTAGTACTGGTAGATCTAGTACTGGTAGATCTAGTACTACTAGTCTAAGATCTAGTACTATTAGTCTAAGATCTAGTACTGGTAGATCTAATACTGGTAGATCTAGTACTGCTAGTCTATGATCTAGTACTGGTAGATCTAGTACTGCTAGTCTATGATCTAGTACTGGTAGATCTAGTACTGCTAGTCTACGATCTAGTACTACTAGTCTAAGATCTAGTACTGGTAGATCTAATACTGGTAGATCTAGTACTACTAGTCTAAGATCTAGTACTGGTAGATCTAGTACGGGTAGATCTAGTACTACTAGTCTAAGATCTAGTACTGTCATATAGTAGAAGAGAATCCCAATCACTTGGTTGCATGCCAAGGCGTGACTGCTAAGGAACTACTACTAAATACCATAGAATTGCAACTAACAGACCTCTCCCTCTCTCCCTCCTGGACAGACATGATGATACATTACTAACAGACC